>NW_027499559.1:0-122367 GCF_021521415.1 Bidens hawaiensis | reverse complement strand
GTGGTCCACAATTAAAGTGAATAAAAAATGTAAATATAAATATAACTTTTTCTCTCTCCTAAAAACATATATAAAAAATTAGTAAAAAAAATGTTAAAAATAGCAAAACATTTTTTATTTTATTTTCTGATGTTTCGATATTTTGTATTAAATGTTACAACATATATTACATGTAATAAAAAACGATGTTACATAGGGATTCGCGGATTTTCACAACTCAAATGGGTTTTCATTTTAACCTTACCCGTATATATATATATATATATATATACTATATATATATATAAAATGACAAGTTGGTGTCATTAAGCCGTCATTGGGCCATTTGGCGGCACCTTACTTGTTCATAGCATTTTCTTTTTTTCTTCCGTTTTTGGTGCCATAACGAATATAACGGAAGGCGATCGAATGAAAATTTTGCTTTTTTTTTTGGTTTGTTTAATTCCGATATCATAGCGAACGTGACGGAAACCGAAATAATTCGCATAGACTTAACGCCTCAACGTCCGAGATCGACAACGCTTGGGTTTTACCAATGTCCGTTTTTACCGACCAACGCCACCCCATTGGTCCACTAAATTTTTATATTTTCCCTTTTTTTAGCTCCAGTATCTTAACGAACGTAGCTGAATTTCGTTACCGTAACGAACATAACAGAAGCCGACCGAACGACAATTTTGTTTTTTCGTTTGTATAATTCTGATATCGTAACGAACATGAAGCAAACCAATCGAACTCGTATAGACTTATCGCCTTAACGCCCGTGACTGATAGCGCTCGGGGCTTTACCAACGCCCGAGTATACCGACCGACGTCACCCCATTGGCCCACTCAATTTTTATGTTTTCCCACTTTTAGCTCCGGTACCATAACGAACGTAGCTGAAACCGACCGAATTCGTGTCCAGTTACCGCCTCAATGTCCGAGGACCGACAACGTTTGGGTTTTACCAAAGTCTAGGTTTACCTACCAACACTACCAAAACAAACGTTGTTTTAAATAAATTTTTTTATATGTTAATTTGACGAGTATATTTTTTAGGTTTAACGTTAAGGTTTTACTAATGGTCCCGAAACAACGAGCCAGCCCAACACAACTTTATAGACAAAGTAAAGGTACGACAAATGCTATCCACATTGTTCATTCAATTAAAGGTTTCGAGTTTCACAGACAACCCAATGTGATTTTATCGGTTATAAATGCACATGACTTCTCTTTTTCATATCTATCCTGCTCGAAAACAGGATCAAAATAAATTACGATTTGTCTTCACTAAATTCTAGAACGGTCAACCAAGCTATCAAATCATACAGGCTGCTGATGAATCTATACTCACGTATAAAGCTATGAAACTCGCACGTTTTAAAGCACAATAATTGAACTTATGAAGCATAATCAACCTAATAACGTTGACAAATCTACATAAATAATTCAACCCTCAAACTCAAATAAACAACAACTATTTCCCTTCAATTATTAAAAAATGATTACTCTCATCATCATCATCTTCACTATTCTAACGGTCAACTATTTTCCGGCCACCAGTGTTTCAACCCTCAAAGCCGTGACCAACTCAACCTCACTTCTCACCTTATTTCCCCTGGTAACAACTTCACCTTAGGCTTCTTTACCATTCCAGAAACAGACTACTCTTATTTAGGAATTTGGTATACGGATGACGAACAATCTAGGAGAGTATGGGTGGCCAAACCCGTCAACTCCGATCATATCAAATTCTAGCGTCCTCATGATCGACCCGGACACCGGCAAACTGATCATTTCAAACGAACAAACAACTCTCATAAACATATCGGATAATCTATCCGGTTCTAGCTCGAACTTGACCGCAACGCTTCAAGACACTGGTGATTTCCAGCTGAAGAACGAATATGATAATAAGATTATCTGGAAGAGTTTCGATTATCCAACTAACGTGCTTTTACCGGGTATGAAACTCGGGTCGGATATTAAAACTGGGCGTTAGCTGGAACTTGACTTCTTGGTGAGTGATGCAATCCCTGATTTTGGCGCGTTTACTTTGAGCTGGGAGCCAAACGGGGAAGATTCGCAGCGATATAATTGTTCGGCAACGAGGTGAGCCTTACTGGACTAGTGGTGATTTGAGAGATCAAAACTTTGAGTTTATGAATGTAAATCAATTACTTTTATCAAGGTATGAGCTTAATTATGTGTATGATAACGAAACAAGGTACTTCAGTTATGATAGTGTTAATAATATTCATCCCATGTGGATTTTGAGGCCGCACCGGTCGGATTGTGGACAGTAATGATCGTCGACTATCGTCGTCTGATCTTTGTTATGGGTATGATTTGGGTAACGGGTGTGTGGCGAGTTCTTATACGCCAAGATGTAGGAGTGAGCATGATACGTTTACTCCGATGAGTGGGGATTTTGCGAGTGAGGGACGAGTAGATCGGTTGATGATAATTCGAGTCTAAGTATTGGTGATTGTATGTTGAAATGCTGGAATGATTGTGGGTGTTTGGGGTTTGTTACTGGTGGGAATGGGACTGGTTGTATAAGGTGGACCGGAACCAAATCGGTTAGTAATTTTTCGGTTGATTCGCTGGAAATTCGGCTTCAAAGTTTGTGCTTATTTCTTCAAATCCGAACAAAGGTAAATCAATCGCGGTTAATGTTGTTCAAAAAGCTCGTGGCTCGCTCGAAATCCAACAAGCCAGCCCAAGCCAATGTAAGCTTGGCTTGTTGTGAATTATATTTGTGTCTAAAGTAAACGAAATTATTTTTTTTTCTTAATTGACATGCGGGTTTGACGAACCATGAGCCGTCTCGAGCTTTTTTACCAGCCGAGTTCGACCTTAACATTTCAGCTAGTTAAGATAAATGGGCCAAGCCAAGCACACCTAGGTTAGTTATTATGTTTTGGATTCATATGTGCATTAAGCTTGAGTAGTTGCTGATATGGACCATATGGCCTCAAGATGTAACATAATACATTGTGCACAGGAAAAGCTAAAATCTTGATTCTGGGGACCTGTTGTTGCTGGCATTTGTCTACTTCTCTTTTGCTTTGGTCTATTGTGGTATCTTAAAAAACCTGAAGGTTGAAGCGAGAAGTATGGCAGTTTATATTGATGTTATACTGGTATACTTTTGAAGTTCAATATCTATTGCACTTTCTAAAAACATGGTTTTGATTGTAAAAGAGAGACAAAAGAGAGACGACAGACGTTTTCTTGAGTTAATGTCTCGCGAAAGCTTTAGGGGTTCTAGTGATATTTGAACACGATGATAGAAAAGGAAGCGATATTGGTGGTCTTTAGCTTTGCTGCTATAGTAAAAAGCCACAAACGATTTCTCGGATCAAAATAAGCTTGGAAAGGGTGGTTTTGGACCTGTTTATAAGGTATTTGTGTCTTATCATACGTTTTTTTTGTTTGTGAAACTTAACTTTAGTAGTTCTATGTTGTTGGCAACAGCATGATATAATGTGGTTATGACGATGTAGGGAAAACTTAGTGATGAACGGGAAATCGCAGTCAAAAGGCTTTCGAGAACATCTAGACAAGGACTTGTGGAATTCAAGAATGAACTCATACTTAGCGCCAAACTTCAACATACAAATCTTGTCGAATTCTAGGTTGTTGTATTCATGGAGAAGAAAAGATGTTGATTTATGAGTTCATGCCGAACAAGAGTTTAGATTACTTTCTCTTTGGTAAGAAATATATATCTCATGACGTAAGCCTTGAATTCGTCTAATATATAGGCCCATTTAATAGTGTTGGGCCAATTGCATGTGCCTAAACTAGCCGGTCTAATGGGCTAGTTCGAGCCTAATGGCTCCAACACTATATTAGACCAAGTCCAAAACTTATGTCATGATGGTTTGAGTTTTGATATTAGTTTGCTTTATCTAAGTTGTTAAATCGATTGAATAGATGAAACAGGAAAGCACTACTAGACTGGCCAAAAAGATGGAACATCATTGAAGGAATTTCTCAAGGATTACTTTACCTACATAAATACTCAAGAATGCGCGTTATCCATAGAGATCTTAAAGCTAGTAATGTTTTGCTAGATGAAAGCATGAACCCCAAGATTTCTGATTTTGGTATGGCAAGAATATTCAAACAAGATGAGACTGAAGCAACGACCAAAAGGGTAGTCGGTACATAGTATGAACACTCACTTTTTCAATATTAAAGTTTAAATTAAATTTTACCGAATCTAATTAAGTTACATTATGTAGTGGTTACATGTCTCCCGAGTATGCAATGGAAGGAACATTCTCGGAGAAGTCTGATGTCTTCAGCTTTGGAGTCTTGATCCTTGAAATCTTGAGCGGAAGAAGAAAACTCTAGCTTTGTTCATCTTGAAAAAAACTACTAATCTAGTCAAATATGTAAGTTCAATCAGTTTGACTTTAGTTTGACTTTGTAAGTCAAAGTGTAGCACGAATAATTAAATACTTCTATATGGGTTTAGGCATGGGAGCTATGGCAACAAGGGGATGCATTGCAATTACAGGATCCAGCACTTGGTGATAGTTGTGTTGTACAACAATTGTTGAGAACTGTTCATGTAGCACTTTTGTGTGTGCAAGAAAATGCAGTGGATAGACCAGTAATCTCTGACGTGATCTCTATGCTTAGGAATGAGACTATATTGTTGCCTGCCCCCAAACGGTCAGCGTTTTTCTTTGGCAGAACCGCATCAATGTCAAGTAATTCATTAGGCAGAAAGTCAAAGGACTGTTCTGTAAACAAGATGAGCGTTACGGAAATGGAGGCTCGGTAGCATATAATTAGCATCCATGCTATCGAATTTCACATATATTTACAGTTAAATATGATGCCGGACCTGTGTCCACATCAACACCAAGATCGTTGATGATAACAGTTGGTCATGGTTGTTTTTTGTGATTTCTGAGTGGTTTTATCACTATAAGCTTATTTGAACATGATTTTTTATTAGCATGTATTTATGAGAACATACTATTCTTTACATTGAATTTCGAAAATAAACTGGAATTTTTATTTTCATCTCTAAAGAAACAAATGTTTAGGTATACTCTTTTAACTCTTTATTAAACTTGCAATTTGCCTTTAAAAATGTTAAAATGTAACAGGACCTCACTCCATTTTTCCCATGGGCCCGAAACAATTTAATGCAATATTCAGTATCACTTCGTTTTCTGTAGCCCACTTTCATCTGCATTTTTGCAAGCCCACTTTCCTCGGCCCATCCATTAGAAGCAAATAAGTGATGCATCTAGTTTTAAAGATAAAATGTAGACTTCAACGTAAATGCTCTAATATTTTACATCATATATGTGCTACACATACTTGTCTTTATACGGTTTTAAAGCAGACTTCTCAAAACTGAATTTTATATATAAACTAGTAATTTAGGGCGGGCGCTACACGATGGGACTGTTAAACTGACTAAAATGTAGACGTAAACACGTTGAGCCACACACATGTATTGAGGCGGTCTTAACTTCACAAAATTTAGACCGAACCATAAAACATACAAAAGAATAACTAAGTAAACTTAGACGCGTGCGTTGCGAGGGGTTGTTAAACCACAAAAAATAGACGTAAAAACGATGAACCACACATACGCGTTTTCAGTGGATCCCTTATGTAGACTGGTGATATCACATAACCTTCGTCTTTTATGATCATATCGTGCAATATAATGTACGCATTAAGACTCGCTCTTGATCTTTTCTACGGACATAACCTGCATGGGTGCCTAAGTATACCTCATTTTCCCTTACCGAAGGCACGCTCCACATCTTTCCTTGCTGACTCTGGACTTTCTTGAGCCTCTTTTTATTCATCAAGTGTGGATATGGAAACGCTTTCACAAACGACGACCAAGTAGGGTACGTAGATCCGTCGTTAAGGTAGTATCTACGTTTGTTTCTTGCTCGTTAACATGGAATAGACACTTAGGCGCATTTTCATTTCACTTAGTGAGAAATAAAGTACATTGTTGGAGAAAACTTATGTCATTGTTTGATTGGGGCAGGCCACAAAGCACATGACAAGACCATAAATCATTTGACACCGCCACTTCGAGCATGATCCTTGGGTACTGGTGATCACCTCTCATATATTGGCCTCCTAACTCCATAGGACAACTTCTAGGAATGGTTCTTAGTCTAATGTGGATGTTAAACTGATTGTTTAACTGGTTTAAGAAGTACAGGGGTCATTCGGTAATTTCGTGAAACATGTTTCTTATGTAGGGGAATATATACTAGTAGTGTCTAACAGTGAAAAGTTGGGGGACTAAACCTATACTTTTGCTTCTGGTTATTCGTTAATGATCGTTGGTTATGAAGTGTATAATTTAAGGTTCTATTTCTTTCCCAAATTAGTTTTCAGAAATTCTCTTTCATATGTTAATCATTTTCGTTCATTCTTGTATCTATACTCTCGTAGTTCATAAGAGAACAAAACCCTAGCGTAGTTTCTTGATTTCTTGTTCGGTTTTGTGATCTGAGTTATTTGTTAATCTTTGTTGTTAACAACTCTCAACGTAAGGTGTGTGCAGTTAAGGAAGGCTACCCATCATCCTAAGAAGGTTATTTTTATCTTCAAGTGCTTGATACAAAAGGCAGTGTCGTGGTTTGTAGATCTGGTAAAAACTCGCTAATTTATAATTAAATTACATCATTACAGAAAAACTGCAGGCATTCACGCAAAGCCCTTTCAACCATGCATAAGTACTCGTAGTATTCATCGGGATGATTACCTGTCGCGGGTTGTTTAACGACCGATATGCATTTTGGTAACATTGTAAAACTCTTTCTCATTTTCCCATCTGGACTCTATTGAAACCATTCAAATTTTGCTTTTATAAACGTTTCAACATACGATACCTTTTTCAAAACGTCGCTTCATTGTTTTTTGGGGTCGTCAATGATATAATCTTCCATTAGAAGTTGGTGACTTTTTTCGTGATCTTGAGCCATGTATCATTTTTTAGATATTGTCATGTCTTCTGTTTCAGATTTTGACAAGATTATAGAGAAATGGGAGGCTATTATCGGTGGAGAATATATCATCATAGTTTTCGGGTGGTATGAATAGATTTCTGAAATGAAAATCATTCATCTTCATCGTCTATGTGTGTAGAAATTTCATAGAAATGTCTAAATTTTGTTGAATTAAAGTGGTTAGGATGTAGTGTATATTAAATAGGTAAAATGACTTTTTTTTGTGTTTTGTTTTGTAAACGACTTTATAGTCATTGGGCAACCTGTCAAACATCAAAATCATCACCCTACTCATCGACAAGTATAATCCGTGAGTGTTACCCGTATAGCCTATCCAAATGGGTGACGGGGGTGCAACCGCTCGGCTTCTTGACGCCCCTGCTCCCCCTTACCCAAGTGGTCAATTTAATGAATATATGAAACGTTGTATTCCCGAGTTCATTTATGAAAAAATGGAAAGAAAAGTTTTTCTTTCTCTTTCCATTCTTCTATTTTCTTTTGTCATTTCCTATTCCTTTTTGCTTTCCTTTTCTTTCAATTTGGAAGGAATCAATCCTCTTATTTTACTCTTTATTTTATCACCATTTTCTTTCCTTTAATAAAACTTGGGAACACACATTTTATTCTTTCTTTCCTTAAATGAAACTTGGGAACACAACAATTTCTTTCCACCCCTCTCTTTCATTCTTTTTCCTCCCTTAACGCGGTATTCCCGAGTTCATTTAACGGGAGAAAGGAAAGGAAAAGAAATATTTTCCTCTCCTTTCCGTTCTTCTCGTTTCCTTTCTTTTTCTTTTCCTTTCTTTCCTCAATTCCTTCCATTTTGGAAGGAAATATATCCTTCATTTTACTCCTTATTTCTCTCATCTTTTCTTTCCTTTTCTTTCTTTTCTTTCCTTTAATGAAACTCCGGAGCACACATTTTGTTCTTTCATTCCTTTAATGAAACTCAGGAACAAAACAAATCCTTTCTACTCATTCATTTCCTCTCATTTCCTTTCCATCCTTAAATGAAACTCGGGAACAGAGCGAAATGAAACTCGGGAATGTTAATGAAAATATCACATAAGTTTAAAAGAAAAAGAAAAGAGTTAGGTGCAAAAATCAACCTTGTGGTTAACACTGTTTTGCAGGAATCAACCCCATGGTGGCTAATTTGTAGATATCAGCCCCCCGTGGTCAACACGTTTTTGCAATTGGAATCACACATCCATCTCTGTAAGTTCTTCCCATTAAAATGAGTGGCACATCGGTCATTACACAAATAAAGCCTAACCCTATAAGAAACCCCCCTCCTCTTAAGAAGTTACAACCCTAATTTCCATCTTCACCTACATCTTCACAATTGTCTTCGCCATCATCTTAACTCAAAATGGTGTGGATAATGGACTTGTTTCTCGACACCCGCCGCTATCACATGTAACTGTCATTTATGAGCATGGCTGGCCCTTGGGTAGGGCAAACCGGGCGGCCGGGCGAGGCACATAAATTTTAGGGGCCAAATTTTTTTTATATATATTTAAAAAAAATTATAAAACAGGTATGGATCTTAATCATATTAAATATTTTGGACCCAAACCTTTTTTATCCATAATCCATCTAATCTATTTGGCCCAAGCTAAATTTAAAAACTAAATAAATAATGACAAATTTGAAACTAATTACCCAACATTTTGTGTATTGGCTGATAATAATATCAAATTTAAAGTCACTACCAATAGTCCAACCTTTCAACTATTTTTGTCTTGATGAACATCCATTAAAAAGCACTTAATGTCGTTAAGTTTTTTTCCGAGTTTCAAACCGATGTTTTAGAACTTTTCATTTGAAGAAGGATACGAGTCGACTAATGTAAAACTTATCTCGAAACAGTGATCTGAACGACGAAACCGTGTTTCAATTCGGGTGCTTGAATTTCCAATTAACAAAAATTAAATCAGATGAATCACCGTTTCAAGATAAGTTTTACATCAGCCGGCTCGTATCCTTCTTCCAATCAAAAGCCCTAAAACATTGGTTTGAAACTTAGAAAAAAAATTAACGACGTTGAGTGTTTTTTAACAAAGGTCCATTAAGACAAAAATTAGGGCTGTTATAACATGTCGGACACGACACGATAAAACACGATGACCTGTGATACTAAACACAAACACGACACGATAGCTAATCGTGTCATTTTTTTCAAACACGAACACGAACCTGTTTAGTAACAGGTTAACCTGTTAGACCTGTTAATGGACCTATTTAAAGACACAATCAAAAATGCATGTGTAATGAAACAAAAATTTTTTAATGAACATAAAAGTCTTAATTAATACATAATGCATGACATATTTGAAACAAAAAACCACAAATTAATAGCATACTTGAAGCAAAAAACCACAAATCTATAACATACTTGAAACAAAAAACCATAGAAGAAAATCATAACATCCTTTAAAAATGTAATATTCGGTTTTGACGGGCATGAGTGAAATGTTGTATGTAAATATGACTTTAGGTTTAGGACTTTAGGAATATATATATATATATATATATATATATATATATATATATATATATATATATATTATGAATTAAAAATATACACAGGTTACTAGCAGGTTAACAGGTCTTTAACCTGTTAAGACACGAATTTAAACATGTCTTAAACAGGTTGACCTGTTTAAGACACGAAACCTGTTAACTTAAGCTCAAACCCAAACCTGTTAAAACCCATGTCGTGTCGTGTCGTGTTAACAGGTCCGTGTCATAAATTGACAGCCCTAACAAAAATAGATGAAAAGTTGGACCGTTGGTAATGATTTTTAAATGTGAGATTATCGGCCAATACACAAAAGTTTGGATTATCTATTTCCAATTTTCCATAAATAATTAATGCTAATCGTTATTTGAAAAAAATAACTTATATATTTCGTTACTTATTAGGGTCTGCAGGCCTTTTTATTTTGGTTCAGCCGGGGTATTTAAATTCTCGGAGACGGCCCTGTTTATGAGCTAAATCGACATGCTGAATTCCAATTTGTTATTCAAATAATTCGAGTAATAATCGTAGCTAAATTGGTTATTTTTATGATTTTGTTGTAGTGATGTGGGTTAACGCCTTCTGGACCCACCTAAGGGTGAAATTGGTTGTGTTGGTTAAGGCATACCCAAACAGGATCTTCACCATCCACTTTGCTGTAAAAGGCCATGGACATGTAGAGTAGCTTTTAATTAGTTTAAAGTAGCTTTTAAGTATTTTGAATAAGTAGGTATTTAGTAATGATTAGGTATTTGGTATTATAAAACTACTAATTAGGTGTTATGTATTATATTGAAGGAGCTAGTATTTTGGTATTATATGAACTAGTTATTGTGTAATGTATGTTTTAGTATTTAATGATAAACTACTTATGATCTTTATATAGATGCAATGGTTTGAATGACAATGTGGTGTAAGGGTGATAAATAATGAAATTGTGTTGTTGTTTCCTTATTTAGAGATTCGTATTATAAAAACTACTAATTAGGTCATGATCTCTGTGTTGTTGCATTGATTTAGAGATTATATGATTTGTGTGTTATTGCATTAAATTTGAATGGTTTGTGTTTTATAGTTAGTATATATAGTCGTATGTATTATAGTACGTATAAGTGTGATAAATGGTGAAACTGTATGTGGTAGTATGAAATAGTTAGTCATACATACACACAGTGTGTATAATTTAATATGTGTAATTAGTATGAATTTCTACGTATAATTAGTAACTATTTGTGTAGGGGCATAAGTGTCTTATACGGTAGATGTATGTGTTTTTGTTATATATGTATGTACGTGTGTCTGTATATATAGTTAGATGTATGTATGTGTGTCTGTATATATATATATATATATATATATATATATATCATAATTGCAGCCGGAACTGAACATTGCTTGTGTTTTTCTCAAAGTATTTTCTATAAAGATGAAAACTTTACACTTTGTGAAAGAATGATGCATTGATGCACTCAAATTTGCATGCTTACTAGCCACTTTATGTTAAAAGAGGTCGGCTTAAAAGGCAAAATAGATGCCAAATCAGCCAAGCCAGACATGGCTCTAGAAGCTTATGTTGGTGAAGATAATGGTCGTGACAATGCTAAACAAAATGCATCATCAAAGTTCTCCGCCTCCGGCCTAACCCCACTAGAGTAGCTGCAGTTAAGGCAATATAGAATCAAGTATCTAACTATTTCCAACAGTAGGTGCAAAACACAACTTGGTATCACATTTTCAGCCTAGCTATTTATATTCATTAGTGGCAGACCCGGAATGATAAGATTTTTAAAGGTATCCCTTTCTCGGTGGATAAGGTGGTGGATGACATCAAGGCAACCTCGTTCTGATGGGTGAAGTATAGACAGAGCAAGGCAAATTTAGATTGGGAAGCTCGGTGCTTATTCAATTTTGTGAACTTTCATTTATAATTGTCTTTTCCGGTTTTGTAGTTTGTACTATTTTTTGGCTGCCTGGGGCTTGCAATTAACCTCTCTTTTTCTTTTATGTATTTGATCTTTCAAAAAAAGCTATTTATATTCTGGTCCATTTAGGTATATATTTAGTATGTATGATTTAATTTTTCATAAATTATTTTTGTTGGTAATAATAAGTTCTGGTTGACCCCAAAAAAAATTCCCAAATGTGTTGTATTAGTTATTATACATAATTTGTTGTTTTAATTAAGTGATATATACCAAGTCATGACTTTTGTCTATTTTTCTTAGCATCTTCATCACTAACTTGACAATCATGGTATTTGATCGCAAATGAAGGGTTATATACCAAGTTAGTTTTTTGTATTTGGAAGAAAAAGCTTGCTTAATGGTGAGGACAAAATTATTTAATGGTAATTTTAGTGGTATAATTTGTTTTTTGAATAATTTGTAGTGTGTAACGGGGACGAGTGACAACAAAGCTTGCTTAATGCTTTGAACCTTCTTGGCAAATTGATATTAATATATATACATACTTGGTTTTAGAATGTGTGATGTGCTCCAATGCGTTTTGATTCAAAAGCCGGTGTGTGATGCACAGTGATTCAACTCTGATGAAACTTATACATTTTTTTCAGCAAAAAATAGTTCATGGGGATAAAATAGTCTTTCTGTATTTCCATAAAATAGAGGGGTAAGATAGTCATTTTGCACAGTTATACAGATATCCAACCCAACAGACTTAACTGGTTCAGCACTTATTGGCTCAGAGCCTCTTAACCATTCAGACCTCTTATTGATTCAGCACTTGCCAAACAGCCCCTTAGTAAGTTCATAGTCAAGCATTGAAAGTCAACTATTTGAGTTTTTAATTAGGTTATATAGCAGTTTGTTAACCAAATAGCTAGTTAATGTTTGTTAACAACTAGTTAATCAAATATTTAGGTGATAACAGTTTGTTAATCAACATTCTAAAACAAGAATGTCAATGGTTAAAGACTAGTCATTAGTTAATAAGTCAACAGTTAGTTATTCCAACTGTCAAAAAGTCAACAATTAGTATGATGTGACACCCCACATTTTCATGTTAACTCCGTTGACCCAAACTCCATTATCTTACACGTCATGCATAATATTTGCACGAGTTGGTAACGAGTTACAGACAAAATTCGGTCCTTACGCGTTGGTGATAAATATCAATCTCGTAAACGAATACATGTACCTGCTATGTGATTACTTTCTTTGTGTGTTCATAATTTGATTATATATATATATATATAACTATCTGGAGCGTGCCGAGCCGCGCGAAGGATTTGGCCTTTCCCTCGCGCCGTGCGGGGGATTGTTAGATCGTGATTTTTGTTTTAAAACGTTTTGAAACCCTAAAACACCTCATAACACGCCCCAACCGTCTCCAAATGATTTCACACAATTCCATGGGTGATTTTGGTGCTTGGGATATTAGAGGTGATAGGTTTCATTGCTTTCACCCGTAAACCAATATACGTAAGCAATTCTCGTTTGATTCTAGTTTCTTACTTATCTTGTGTTTTGATTGTTGATAGAAACCCTAGAGGTTCAATTATTTTGAAATATGGTTAATAAATCATGAGCATGATGATATGTGTTAGATATATGATTGATTATAACCCTAGGTATGTCGTTAACATGATTCTTGATTGACTTTTATTGAAATCAGAGGTCTGATAGATTCATACTCGCTTATGGTTTTGACTGTAACTCGATGATAAATGATGATTTTAAATAGCTTATTGATGCTATAATGCTATACTTTGAGTCTAGTTTCCAGAAAGATATAGTTAGTAATTTTGGACGCGTTTTGAGTAGTTTTTATGATTTTACAAATTTGTGGGTCAAAGCTGATTCTGGGAGTTGAATTCTGTTATGTTTTTCCGACACCATAACTCCCTAATGACAAAGCCAAATTGGTTGATTCCAATTATGGAACTTAGAATTATGCGTCTAGAAGACAACGCAATTGGCCTTGCACAATTTGGATAAATGAGTTGAGAAAACCATAAAACTACCTTTTGTTTCCCAATATGATGAATTATCTGTACCTACCTATAATGATTGATTTATTGTGAATGGTTTACACAAAGGAAAAATATAGTAAAAATATCTTGAGAAACCCAATCCATACATTCTTCTTTGGTAATTATGTTGGAATTTATTTCGAATGAATACTTAGTTAAATAAATTGTATTGTACATGTGAAATTCTGTCCTGAAAACTACTTGATCAGATTTGAAATACTTGGCAATTGCTTGATGTGTTGATCATGATGTGACATAGGATGCATGTTAGAACAACTTAGAATTATCAACTTAAATGCAATCACCAACGAGTCATCGAGTCAAGTTTGTTTTTGTGTATGAGTCCATGCGTGGGTTTAAGAGTCATGTGTTGTTGAACACACACTTCTCACTTAAACACTTATACTAGGTAACAGTTAGCGAGTCAAGTGCATCCTTTGGTTTTGAGGAAGTCTATTACACGCGACACCAGGTGAGTTAATGCTTCTTCCTATTTGTTTTCTGGAGAGAAAACACAAAACTACTTTCGTATACTTGTTTTCTGGATTTAAAACACAAAACATTTTTCATACTTGTTAATAGGATTGAAAACACGTACATACTTATAAACTGGTTTTTCCAGAGGAAAACACAGTGACACGTTTTGGATTTATGTATTTCTTATATATCACAAGTGTATACTAGATGCCCTCATATAAAGTCCTTAATACCTTGAACCGTTAGGATGGGATCGCTGGGAAATTTAAGTAGTACTACTGGGTTTGACAAACCCCACCTGCTATAACTCGACTGGAGGTCGGACGGGTGTAATTGTACTAACATACACATGCTAGTGTTTTGTGAAAGACCTGGTAAGAAGGCATACAGACAGTCAGCTTCGGTCCAAACGTCTAGTAGCTTGTAAATGGGTTAGCAAGTAGCTACCCTGGTATATTTGAAAATGCTAAATCTACTTACACTGCTTATGCTACATGTACTATCTATACTATATATACTACTTTTTACTACAACTTATGAACTCACCAACCTCGTGCTGACCCTTAAGTATTTATACTTGCTCAGGTTGCTAGGTGTGCTAAGGAGCGGGTTGCATTGCATGTGTCTGGAGTCACACTTGTCGCATGAACTTTTATTTCACTTTGTTTACATATGATGGGTTGTGCGTGTTTGAACACATGGTTTATTGTTTATATTAAAATACTTAATTTAACGCTTCCGTGACACTTTTAAATTGTTTGGTTTGGATTTTATTTTCTCGTGTTTGAATGAGACTCAAATAAATGGTTTGAATATTCATTTGGTTGTTTGGTATAACGAATGAGCTAGATCCTGGTATGTCACATGCCTCGCGATAAAACTCCATTAATCAAAATTTAAGGGTGTGACATATGGTGCTAATATGCAGCTGACTTTTTAGTTTGACTTTAGTTTATCAATTAATGATGTTAATATGAAAATAAGTAGGTTAGTTAATTAGTTAGTATGCAATTACAATGATACTCAACGGTTAAGAAGTTAACTAGTTAATCAATGTGATCAATTGAAGTTGAATGAACCTTGGATTAATGAAAGTCAATAAACTCAAACTATAAAGTCAAAAATCTGTTACTTGAAAATTGGAGGGAAAACGTAACTTAGTGAGGGTTATAAAATGTATATATTTAAAGACCACAATGTCGCAAAATGCAAGGATAAAACGGTACTTTCACAAAAAAACTAACTTTAGGTTCACGACGAGGACCTAATTGCAAAAAAGTATTGACCACGGAGTGATATCTGCAAATTAGCCATCACAGGGTCAAGAACTGAGTTGGTATATGAGCCAAGTTCAAGAGATTGTAATCAAGTTTTGAGAAATCAATTTCCGATCGATAATTAAACACGAATTAAACGACTAACTCTCTTTTATATTAATGAGAAAAATAACTCAAAAAACTGATTGCAACTCTCTCAAACCCTAACTCGATTTGACTCTTCTTCGTGACAATCCCTAACTCGGTTGCCCCTATTTATAATGTTAACTCTAACTTAGCTAACAAGAAACATAATAACCCTAACTTGGTCATTAAGCAACCCATTTAATAACCCATTTTAATTCTTGGGCTAGGCCCTTTGCTCTGGCTAAAAAATAATTGAGCCAACGGGGTTGATTCCTGTAAAACGGTATTATCGTATTGACGTTGACTTTTGCACTTGACTCCTTAACTCAACCTTTTATTCTAGTCAGCCCATTCTAATATTATACTATATATTAAAGGAAACAGAATTGCTACAGTCTACTTTGAATCTTTGCAACTTTAGTCCTTGAATTTTAGATTGTTAGTCCCCCCCCCCCCCCGTCCCAAAAAAAATTAAAATTGTTTCAGTTTTGAGCTAAGACATTTTCTTTTTGTTAAACTTTGTTTACTTTTTACTCTAACGTCCCAAAGTTTTCATGATTTTAGTATGTGCATTAACATGTGGTTTTCTTCCCACATAGTTTTTTTATTATTTCTTATACATTTAAGTTATTGATTCTTTTGTAACGTTTAACATACGATACTTTTAAAATTTTTTAGTATGCCGTTATGACATGCTCATATTTTTATCCATGTCATGCCGTTAAAGCGAAGTTGTATTTGCAATAACTTATATAAGTTCCAATGATTTATTTATTTTTGGTATTGTAAACCATATACTGACTGTCGGTATAACATCAATCCCGTAATAAGCCGAACCAATACCAACCAGGTTCTTTTAATAGTTAGATAAACAAACTTTTATTTTGTTATGTGAAAGTGATATTCATAAAGACGTGTTTACATACTCACGTTTTAATATTCGGGTCTGTTGCCGAGTCCAAGTACCAGCGTGGCAGTCTTTTCCTTTCCATACAAAACCAAGCCAGATCCTAAAATCTAGGGTTTCAAATTGCAATCTACAACAAAACAATGTCCAAGATCCCGAACGCCGACTTCGCCGGAGTCTCCACCACCACACAATCCAGCCTCTTCACCCGAGCAAGACTCCACACCGAAACCTTCATCGCCAAACGCCGCCCATGGCGCCACTTCTTCGACTACAACGCCATCTCCAGACCCATTTCCTACGATGACGCCATCACCCGAATCAAAAAGAATCTCAACTACTTCAGAGTCAATTACGCCATCGTCATGTTGCTAATCATCTTCCTCAGCCTCCTTTACCACCCCATTTCAATGATTGTCTTTTTAATCATATTCGTTGCCTGGTTCTTCCTCTACTTCTTTCGCGACCCGAGGAGTCCGATTGTCGTGTTTAGCCGTGTCGTTGATGATCGGGTTGTGTTGATCGGGTTAAGTTTGTTGACGATCTTCGCGTTGGCGTTTACGAGTGTTGGTGTGAACGTGTTGGTGTCTTTGATTGTTGTGGTTGTGTGTGTAGGGCTACACGCGGCGTTTAGGAGCCCGGATGATTTGTTTTTGGATGAGCAGGAGGCGGCGGAAGGGGGTTTGCTTTCGGTTGTGGGTAGTGATTTGGGTGCGCGGGGAGGTTACGGGTTAAATTGATGTGATTGGGTTTGCGAAAAAGGTTTTGGTAAGTTTGAGTTCCAGCGTAATTGTTGTGATACATGCCGCGTGTTGTGTCTTTGTTTAGGGGATGTGTATTTCTTGTTGTCCGGTTATATAGATAAGTTAATGTTGTTATTATTCTGTTAGCCTGCACACCTGTTTTTAATGGTGGATGTATTTTGATTTGTACAAGTTTATAGAACCATTGAATTATTTAGGTTCAATTTGATTTGATTTGATTTGATTTGATTATATACTTGTGTGTTTATCGGTATTTTAGGGATGCTCTGTGTATTTGATTGGTTTTTAAGTTTAATATCAAGCTGTATACTTGAATGGTTTTTTTGTATACAAGGCTGCAAATAAGCAAATGATAGTCTATATTGTTTTTTATGCTGAGATGCTGCATTGAACTTAGATTGTAAGTGATAAAGATTGCGTTGATAAGTGATGAGACGATGTTATTGCGTACAACTATCAAATTCCAGGGGTTGTGTTATCTTTGTCATAAAAAAATCTGATTTAAGAACGTTTCTCCAACTGTCATCGACTCGCCAAATGGGATAAGATTGTAATTTTGAAGGCAAGCTTTCTAATGATACATGTTATAGTAGCTTTTTCTCCTGATTTGAGTGTATTTCAGCTTGTATGTTTCGCCATCGAATCTACTGTCTGCATGGTGCCAGCGAGTTCTGTTTGGCTTTGATTCATATATTATTTGGAAACATTTCTTAAACGTTATATGATCTCCAAAAATTGTCCAAGAGTCACTTAATGGGATTTTATTTATATTTCAGTTTATAATTATTATTGTACACAACTTGTATTAGATTTATTTTTAGCTTGATGATTTTAAAATTTTGATGTTAGTTTGGATTATTTCAATCGCTAGTAATATTTGATTTTTATTTATTTTTAGGAATAGTTATTAATTTTCTAGACTTATTATATATTTTTAATTTCAATATTAGTTTTGAATTTAATTTTAGGAGACCATTTCAATTTTGAATAAATGTCATAAATACAGAATTTATAAATTAAATTCTACTTCCCGGTTTATAAAACGAATATGGATTCAGTTCATAATTTCGAGATGATATCATGATATGATCTTTACTTCCATGATTATAGCTTATTTGAACATTCTTTAGTCATATTAAAATTTAAATTTAAATACAAAACTAATGTGTTTGGTTGTTTCATTCAAACGAATTTGTTCTGATGAGAGGGCTAGAGGGAGGCCCATAAAAACAAAGGATCATAAGATGTGTTTGGCATGCCCCTAGGAAAACTTGGGATGACCTCACATCACTTGCCGTTAATGAAGATCGCCTTTTATAGGTTTGAAGATGTAAAATTTCTCGTGTTTGAACACATAGGTAAAAATGATAAATTTGTAAGCAATGTTTTGTGCTAGACTGGTAGACTGGTCAAATTGGTTGAATGATAAACCAGTCTGACCGTAAAATTTCTTGTGTTTGAACACAAAGGTAAAAATGATAAATTTGTAAGCAATGTTTTGTGCTAGACCGGTGGACTGGTCAAATTGGTTGAATCGGTTTCAAAAATCGTATTATTACATCATAAACGATTTAAAGGTTATGTAATATTGTAATAGGTCAATTTTAAAACAAAAAAAATATTCAAATACTTTACTTTGGTTTTGTATCCGTAATATTAGTAATATTTTGAATGATTAACAGAAAAAATGAATAGAATTTGAAATTTTGCTCTGTTTCATTATCCGGCCGGCTCATATGAAAACAATTCAAATAGACACGGTCAGACTGTTTATATGTGTGGTTCACTTTCTTGTCGGTCCTATTCTGAAAACATTGTTGTAAGATACTTTTGAGTGTTTTTTCTAACCTCTAGATATGAATTTGTTTTACAAGATTGCTCATACACTTTCTTATAGCATAGTCATTTAGGAGATTTCAGTCATTTCACATTAGTTTAAACATTGGATGATCTATTGTGAAATATTCTTTGTACTAAAGGTCTGATAATACACATTTAGACCCCAATATCTGTTGGTAGAAATCTTTTGTTGGTGCAGTAATTGTGTTGTACCTTTGTGAAGAATGTACAGCACAAAGGCACATGCAAAGTAACTTTAGTTAACTAAAAATGGGAGTACTACAATGATTTATGTCATTTGGAAGTCATACACACCTACTTTTATGCAGTAGAGACGAATATTTGAGCAGGATGATGATAAGATATTTAATGACGCTGTTTCTAAAGTCTTTAGAAATCTCGTCATCTTCTTTCTCAAATCTACGTAGTCTTTTCGCATAGAAGACGATATTGAGAGGGGTCATCTTTTCATTGGGCCTAATATCTTGTGTTTTCGAAGTGTAACCAAAACCGACAAAACTAAAAAAACACCTACATAAGTAAATATTTTATAGGGTCGAAATTGTCACATCTATATAACTTAGTTACACATCCATGCGTTCCGGTTTTTCTAATCGACCCAAACTTAACTGAGCCCTTTAACTAAACACCATAAATCATCATTTACAACCGATTTTACTAGATGTTAACAAGATCAAGGGGTGTCTATTGGGGACGAAAAATAAGACTCTTTGCCAAGACAGCAGCCAGAGCTTGAACTAGGTGTCGCTGTCACCGATCTTCTGTTTTTAATAAATTCAACTTCTCCTCTATACTATCCATTTTATCAATTAGTGTGCACCTTGCCTTTATATTTAAACCAGATGTATTCACACCAAGAAAGCTACTTTTTGCCATTGGTGAATCAGGATCGCTTAAAACATCTTCTTGAGATATGTCCCTGATTCTTGTTAACATGCTAAATGCCAAATTTGTAAGAGCGCGAGAATAAGCTTCTATGATGGCATGAGCAACATCCTGAAATAATCAACACGATTAAGTAGCTCATTTCTCGTCTTCTATACTATATTATTAACTGTTAGTAATATGTTTTTACTCACCTTGCCATATTGGATTTTCATGGCATCAAGAAACTTTTGAGGGAGGTTCGGATATCTGATTTTGATTTCCCGTGAAAGATTTTCAGCTTGGTTTATTAGCAGCACGGTTTTGTCAAGTTCAGAGACGTTATCTCTGAATGACCATGATGTTCTTGATGGAGATTTACCACTGTCATGTTCTTCAATCTTGTCTTTCCATACATGTATTGCAGCTTCCAATCTGTTAATGACATCTAGAGCGTTGTTTTCAGATTTTAAACTCAGTGAGTCGAGCATGCTGGAAGCCGAGGAGAATCGGCTTAGTATCCTGTAAAGATCCTCACCAATGCTTTCTTTTCCAGACTGTAGAAATTGAAGGCACATGTAAAGCAAGTTTAGTTCGTTTTATAACTTCTAGGGTATGTAACAAAGTACTTAATTTACAATGTTCTTTCTTTCTTGCTACTATTATGAATTTATGATTTATGCAGGGGCGACCCGATGGGCCAAGTGGGAAAAGAAAGGGCTTTAGGCGAACCCATTTTGGTTGGAACCAACCTGTTTTTATGTGAACCAAATTGATACTTCTTTTAAGACGGCTTGTTTTGACTCGAACTCATTTTGGTCAGAACTAGGGTGTAAACAAGCCGAGCCGGTCCAGACAAGGTTCGGGCTCAAAGTTAAATGAACTGGCTCGGCTCGGCTCATTTGTTCTAACGATCTTAAAAGTCGAGCCAAGCCAGTTTGGGCTTGGGCTCGAAGTCAAACGAGCTGGTTCGGCTCGGCTTAGCTCGTTTGTTCTAACGAGCTTAAAAGTCGAGCTTCAGCTCACGTAAAAAGCTCGAGCCATCTGGTGACTCATCGAGCTGGCTCGTTAAAATTTTTTTACACAAATTGATATATGAAAGACAAAAAGAAAATAAATAAAAGTATTAACATTTACAAAATACAAAATTTTTAAACTAGAGAATTTATAACATTATAAGTATTATTTTTGTTTTTTTAAAGATTGAGAGGCATATTCAAAATAGTAATATAGTATATACATATTATTTTGTTTTTTTCAATAATTTTTATGTTGTTTTTATATTTACTATTATTATGATTATTAGATATTAAAATTTTGGGTTTAAGTTAAACGAGCCAAATGAACGTGCCAGCTAGCTAGCTATGCCAACCCTAGCTCTGACTCGCCTCGTTTACAAACGAGCTTTTTTTAGTGCAAGCCATGAGCTTTTTGAACAACCCAAGTCAGAACACATTACCCAGGACGCCCGATTTTCCATGCTTACTCTGCGACATTTATCCGGCCCATTACTCAATTTGAATTATATATTATCTCAAACGAGTAAAATAACAAAACCAAACTAAAATGATGGCTTACCTTGGGAAGTGCATCACTAATGATCTTGGGTATTGGCATTTCAAGCAAGATAGCTTCATTAATCGATTTAGCAGCCTTAAAGATTTGAATAACCACTTTAGCCTTATTAGCCAGTTTCTTCCTTTCTCCATCTGAAAGCCCGCCCACAGGCACTTGTGGGGTCGGAAGCCACCATCTTTTACTTTGCTTCAGGTTTCCGTCTCTTCCTTCTGCTCGGCTCCCACCTTCCTCGTACCAAAATTCCGTCTCGGTCATTGAATCCAATGTTTCCTGTCAGTGTGTTTATGCATTATAACTTTGAATAAGCATTGGCATTTTGTTTTGTTAATATTATTGAAAGTGAAGAGATCACCTACAAGAAGCATGGAATCTAACTTTTGTAATGCTGGGAGGTTCAAATGAACGTCTACACGGGCTTTTGGTGTCATTATCTGTGAAATGATATAAAGGTTTTACAAGTTAACATGTGCAAAGAGAAGGGAAGTATTGAGAGATTTTGTGAAAGGAACGGAAAAGATGCCTCTAGTGTCCTGCCATCCGGCCCACATTGTTTGGCGGGAATTAACTGAACCATATAGTTGGTCGGAGAAAGCAACCAGTCCATCTCTCGTCTCCACTTGTTCTTTTTCCCCTCTGGTAGAGGCTCGAGTTTCCATAGCTCTCCAAAAACAGTTCCTGTCCATCCAATGAGTTTTTATGAGTGTGCATGCGTTTTGAAAGTGATTATGTGATACGTCATATGATTATGGTTGTAAACGAGTCGAGTAATTATGTGATATGATTATGGGTATACACAAGGACAGTCCGTGTAAGCAACTCTACCAAATATTATAGGCAAATATCATAAACTTGTCAATAATGCACAAAAAAAAATCCCTACTTGTCAAGATTTTCTAAAATAAGGGCTTATTACCACTTAATTTGAACCAAACAAGATGGTACAAATTCTATTTTGTAAAAATCTCACATCATCAAATTTTGAGCGTTTTGAGGGATACGTCATACGAGTCATTATTTTAATTTCGTTTCAAAAATCTGTGTGTTATATACAATTTTAAAGACCTTAATAAGCCAAAATTGGATTGATAAGCTTTCTCATGTATTTTGGGCAAGTTTAGGGACTTTAATATACCACATTATATTCATAAACTTAGTCATGAAAAAAATAAATAAGTACGTCGGTTTTTATGGTATTTATAATAATTTTCACGATTTAAAATGCAATATGAGGTAATATACCGGCTAGGTTTGTTATGGCATTAGACAATGCCAAAGCAGGGGAGATTCCATTACGCCCTCCAGTAGCATCTTCACCCAACAAAAGCTTTGCAAATTTTTCCTTCAAATCCTCAACATCTGAGTATTTAACTGCATATGAAGAATTCTCTTTGGTAATACCCTGTTGTGGGCCCTCTGAGTAGTCCCATTCATCCAAACCGTGTTCGTCCCTTTTCATCATACTCCATTGAGAAAAAGATGATCCCGATGGATTATTACTAGAACAGCAGCTGCTGGAGGGTGAGTCGGTTGGACATCCATGTTCTTTACTTGCGACACTTTCATCCTCGTAAGAGTTTGCATTTAAAATGCAGCTCTCGAGCCCGTTGTATGTCATAATTCCTAAACATTGAATAATATAACAAATTTTTAGTTATGATAAATTGATAATGCATATGTTGGTAAAAACAATACTAGCACATAATCAATTCTCATCATCATCATCATCATCATCATCATCATCGTACTCAGTATATCCCACCAATAGCAAAGCTATGATAGGGTCTTATGAGGGTAAAAAGTAGACAGCCTTACCTCTACCCCGTAGGAATAGAGAGGCTGCTTCCTGTGAGACCCCTGGCTTCGATAGTAGTTTTGCATCAAGCCTTGGACTAAGGCACATCGCACACAACCATCGAGACACCGGCCGATTGGTGCATGTACCCTCGTCTTTCGACTATCAACGCCACCATATGATGCCTGATTAACCTTCCGCCACTTTTAACGTTATTTTCACGAGATTAGTAAAATAACGTCAAAATTAGTGCAATTTCACTTTTGCTCATCCGGGGTTCACACATATATACCTTATATGCGCGGACCGCAAGCAGGGCCATATAGATGAATATTTAAAATTTGCTTATAATCTGGTGAGGGTTAATAATTAAATACTTTATGGTGTAAACATGTACAAATGTTTAACTGACTATCTGGCTGATATAATTATGTCTTGAAACGGTTCATATAAGTTTTATGGTTTCATTTCAAGTGATCCCAACTAAGACTGGGGCAGACAAAACAGGCAGGTCAGATAACAGATCAAACGTTCCTTTACTAAAAAAACTCAATTTTGTTTTGGATCAAACAGATTTTGACCAAAATGGGCACGGTTGAAATGAGTCGTTTTAGCGAGAGAGAAAAAAAATGGGTTCGTGGGCTATCTTATTTTATGTGGCTACTGGCTAGTGGTGAAGTTGGAGGAGGCAGTGGCGGCGGTGTAGTTGGCGTCACAGTGGCGGTGACAGTGGTGAAGTTGACGACGGTGGTGCATGTTGGTGGCTTACAATGTTGGCGGGTAGTGATGACCAATTTTAACACGTTTTTTAAATGTGCAAGGATTGTAAGATTAACCAATTTTGACCTGATGTGAAACTCGAGTACAGGCCGATTGACTTATAAATTGAGTAGACCCAAGTGACACCATAAGCAAACAAAAATCACCCAAACCAATTCATTTATTTATGAATGGATAATGATTGCTACTTGTTGCCCGCTTGCCTTCTGTTTCGATGTAATTTAATTCTATTAATCGAATTATTACCAAGAGGTAATTCAATTAATGAATTGTTTTGATTCACAACTAATTTTTGTATAAAATGCTCTTGCAGCCATGTGCATTTCAACACAGCTACTAAGATTCTTGCAACATGATATTGATATAGTAATCCTATTCTGAATTTAAGCATTTTGATGCTGGAAATCATGTTCGCTCTATAAAATTCTACTTCTTAACCGTCTATTTAGAGAGAACTAAATCTTTTTATATTATGTCTCTTAAAAGTTGTTGGATCTGGAGTGGTTGGAGATCTGTGTGACTATAAATTTATTTTATATTGTATTTAATGCATAATGTGTGCTGTTATACTCTTGGATCTGCATAACTGCATTACTGATGGGGAGGAGGATGAACAATTATTTGCTTCTGACTATTTTTCTGTTTAAATGACAAATCAAAATATTCCCACATGCTGTAATATTAACCTTCAAAACCTCTGGTATGAGCTGTTCTAGAACCAAAAAACATTTAATAGTGTTATTTGCAAAATTTAATATCTGACTAATAATTACTTAAGTTGGTTATTTACTGATGGTTGACTAAATTATAAATAGTATACTTACTATATGATTATATGAGCCACTTTTAAACTATTTGAGATCGTTTGCTGAAAACTCAAATCAAGACAAGCTTATATGAGCCCCCAACTCAAGCCCGGGCCCAAAGATAAACCTTTTTTTTCATATATTGAGCTTGGTTAGGCTCACGAGCGTAAATGAGTCCATTATTTGTATACATATAATGATATGTTATTTAATATAATAATATATTTATTAATATAACAAATATATATTACATAAATAAAATACATAAATACATATAATTATGAAGAAAAAAAACTAAATAATATATTATACATATATAATATTCTATAATAAATATGTTTAAAAATAATTAAATATGTTTAAAATTTGGTGAAAAAGGATAATTTACATATGTAATGAAACAACCATTAATTAATACACGGGCCGAGTTTGAATCGAACTTGAGTTTAAAAATTTTCTCAATAGTTGAGATAGGGGTTTGGATATAGACCTCGAAACAAGCCAAGCTCGGGTGATAGAAACCGGAAATCGAAAGCTTAAAATTAAGATAAACAGCCTGATTCAAGATAGGCTAATCTCCAATTACAAGGATTAGAAACCCTAATTCTGATTTAACAAAAACATCGAATCTCACAAATGAATCCAAACTCTAATTTAATATGGATACAAACGATTATTTGCCATAACCGTCCCTGAACTATCGGAAACGTATCATCAGGTTTATGTTTGGCTCTGCTCGTTTACATCCCTAGATACAAGCATAATGCAAGACATAGTCATACAAAAAAAGAAAAAGAAAAAGAAAAGAAAAAAAGCAAGCCCTTTAGCTCAACTACAAATTCCCTTTCTATTTATTCTACAACTTCCCATCTATAACAATCTAACGACATGCATTTAATAAAAAGATGTAAAATATATTCTCATTACAAGCTAAATATAGCTGTTAAAAAAAGAGAAGCTAAATATAACTTTTATGTCCCCACTTGCATTTGTGGCATTAGTTGGGACGTTGTGGTACTACCAAGTCACACAATATACCATAAGACAATTAAGGGCCATATTTCTCTGAGTCAAATTTAAAATTATAAACAATAATAATCCTGCCAATTTCCGTGGATTCTGCAATTGGGAGTTATGACATATCACTATCACTTTTTAATTATGGTTTTTTTTTGCCTTTCGTCCAAAAGTTAAAACTTTTTCTGTGGGGTTTACTATTCTATTGTGTATTTTCTTTTCTAGCAAGAGAATCCTTGGGCCCAACTCCAATTTAACAACCTTTAAATTATATACTTGTATGTTCCAGGTGAATTATTTTAAATTTGAAATTTTGATTTTGAAAAAGGCCTATCCTATCAAGTATCACCTATATACAGCCTTTTTAAATCCACATTTTCAAGAAAATAGATTAAAAAAAAAGTCTACTCTATTTGCAAAAGAAATAGTAAACATACATTGTAATTACTAATTAACTTATATTGGCAATATGTTATTTAAAGTTACTCAAATTATTTTCAAACTATAAATCATCGTGCAAGTTACGATATTAACATACTGTTGTAACGTTTTTATAATCTTGTGAAAAAACATGAAACAATATTAAACATTTATAATTGTTACTAAGATTTTAACTTGACAGAAAAACCACTAACCTAATTTTATAATTGTTTCATTTAAGTCACTCAATTTAAACATTTATAAACAATTTTCACAAATATGAAACAATATTGAAGCTTGAGATTTTTCTAGTTAGAAAAACTACAAAAGACTTTATTGTAACACTATTGAAACCTAGTTATTATCTGATAAATATTATCTATATGTTATTTATATCTTACTTGAATCAATATTATCTAACATAAAGCATCTTAATAATTAGACTATTATCTAACATAAATCATCTTAGCATAATTCATCTTATGATAATGCTTTATTTGATTAAAAAGTTAATAAAACTTAGGATAAAACAAAGGAAGAAAGTGTACGGTCATGTGGTTGATCAAAGTCCATGCTGTTACTGATTCCTCTGCTCCATGTACAGCAACTCAACCTCCTCCTTAATAACACCATCTTCAATGATACCTGTACTAGCATAAAGTTAAATTAAAGATCAACTTCATCAGATTTGTTAACAAGTGTGATATATTTTGAAATAAAAATCAATCATGCATCTGTCTGAATGCTGGGATATACCGTAGTAATGTTACAATTAATGGTATTAAAATTGGTATTAAGAGATGTTTACTATAATTTCGTCATTTTGATCATAAAATGCATGATAAAAAAGAGTTACCTTATCATTAATACCTACCATCATCATAATCATCGTTTAATACACAATCTATATCTTGAAGGAAAAGGTAAAAAAAATAGTAAAAACAATTAATATCGTTTATTACACAGCCGAACCAAAAACCGAAACTTTGTTGTGTTTGGAGGTTGTGCATTGTCTTTTCGGTCCGGTGCATGCTAAATCTGAACCAAAAACTGAAAAGTCAATTTTGAGTACAGAAAGTTAGAAACTGTTTGGCTTCGGTGTTTGCAATTTAAGCTTGAAAATTATTTATTGAGAAAAAAAGCTTAGCCTAAAATAATGAATTTGAGCATATTTTTTTTTGTTAGTTAAGTATTAGTTAATAGTTAAATGACTATTATACATTTCGATTAAAATTTGTGTTAAACAAACAATATACAAACAATCATAAATTATTTAAATTTTAAAAATAAAAATTAAAATATATTAAAACCAAACCGTCTTTGGGTCGGTATATGTTAACGGAGTGACATTGCGTATATAGATCAGTAACCAGATCGCGAAGAACATCCTTAAAACGAACTGATTTCAAAGGCAACACACAATTTGGAATTGTAGGGATGAAAACGGACCTTAACGAGATTTCGGAACTGATTAATGGTGGCTTGTTGAAAGGAGGATGAGTCTAGAGCGCCATTGATGGAGGATGTTGTATGTGAAAGTGGAGAGTTATTAAAAGTCAAAATGGGTGAGTAGGTGTGAATGTATGTTGGAGTTGAATTTTGAGTCATAAATCATCATGCAATTAGTGTCTGTGTGAATACGTGGATGCTGTGGTGGAAGATATTTGGTTAAATTACAGTGCGGGTTTGGATCTAGTGCTCGAACCATGGGTCCTATTATGAATGTGGTGGATTAATAGGATGATGATTTCATGATTGGTTTCTTCTAGTTTTTATACTACCACATTTTAAATATTTTTTATCAATGCATTTTGTACATGTCAACATGAATTTTACTAGCGAAATTCATTACATCGTAATACACTAACGTTTGTAATGTAAAATTTTGCTCAGTTCAATGATCAAACTAGCGATCGCCGCTTATTCGCCTAGTCTTTCATCATCATCAAGTGCCGCTGAAACTAAACAGTGGAGGGTAGAAATCGAACTTGGGTCACTTGGAACATTAGGTCTCTCCCTTACCACTCCAACACCAGCTCATTGGCTTCGAATGTTTTTAACCAACAAAATAAAATTAAATAGGTAAGAAATAAAACTGAAAGAAATTTCCAATGACAAATAGAAGCAAAACGACAAAAATCTCTACCAGGTAATCAAGTTAGATATCATCTAATACCATACCTGTTGTATGTATGTAAAAAAATTTAAACGATTCTCATTTAGGGTCCATACCTGAACGTTCGTTTAGAGTGTTTTGACTTTTGAGTTTCGGGTTCATTTGGCATTGTTATCTTCTTTTTAATAATGGAAAAGTCTGCTAACGATGTTTTAAAGTTTTTAAAAATTTAATTAAAACAGTTGTGCTAGTTATTTTTATTTTTTTTAATTGCCACCTTTAATCTAATGAAATTCATGAAGTCATGTTTAAAGTGTGTAAAAATATTGATCTAGGTTATTTTTTAAAAATAATTTTAAATTTATTCAAAGCGGCTTATTTTTTTAGAGAACGGTATTTAGAGTGTCATGTGGCAACCAAGCATACATGACATTGATAGTTTGATACAAATAAGGATGGAAACGGGTCTGACATCGAACCCTGTTTGGTAATTCAAAACCTATATATGGCTAAAAAATCATGTCTCATATAGTATTTGTCGACTATCTTATGTGACTGAAAGTTACTCAATGGGCAACCCATTACACGCTCTCATAATCGGCATATACTCATTATTCAACTATGACAATAAATCAATATATTTATTAACGTCAAGTTTTTTTTATAAAATAAAGTCTTATAGGGTATTTGTTGGTGAAATTATGTGATTATTACCATTTGATGTGTACTTACTCAAACTATATATATATATAATTCAAGTTATTACTAACTTTAGCATTATTTATTATGTTTTTATGAGCGTATAGTATACTAATACATTCAATAGGTAAATAGGTTCAAGTAATTGGACGAATACCCATGATATTCAGACTATATATATTTAATAATTCAAGTTATTAATAACTTTAGCACTATTTATTATGTTTTTACGAGCGTATATATGGTATACTAATACATTCAATTGGTAAATAGGTTCAGGTAATCACACGAATACCACATGATATCATATATTTATAAAACCCGTGAAAAAACATCAGAGCTAACTTCATAACAGAATATCATTCCAAATGTTTCAAGTTATCCAAGTTTTATTGATTCATCTGTCTTTAAACTTCGATAAGATTATATGTCTAACATATACTACACTGTATCATATTAAATTGGTTAACAGAATATTAGTGGGGTTTTATGAAATTTTGTTTAATGAATTCTAACAGTTATAGAAAAATGGTTCAGGCTACCGGCCAGCCCAGAATTCTTTTTATCGTCCCTGAATATCATCTTCACATGCATAGATAAATTTCCGGATTTTTAGTGTTATTTTAATCTTTTAGAGAGAACTTCGGTTTTGATCCTTGTGGTTTCTTAAAATTAACAATTTTGATCCAATAGTTTATTTTAGACTTTTATGGTACAATAGTTTCAATTAACTATCAGTTTTAGTCCAACCCACTAACGTCATCCACCAACTGTTAGTTAATATAACTTTGAGGGGCTTTTTTTATATTTTCACAAACTTTTAATTAATATGAATATGTCTTTTTTATACTAAATATAAGTTTTATACTTTTTGTTATTTTCTAACTATTATATTTGTTTATATATAGATATATACTTTTTATTTTTAAAATATTTTTTAAAAAGCTTTTATGCAACTGCATATTTATTTATTTATATTTTAATACTTTTATTTTTACTTTTTATAGCCATAATAATATCTAGGCTTTAAAATACAGAATATTTATTTTTTAAGTTTCATTTTAATTTACACTTCTATTAACTATAAATGATTTAAAAAAAATAACTTTTCTGCTTTTATTTCTTGGTGGTAAAAAGAGCATATACTTATTTTATGGTTTTTTTTACTTTTTAATTGACGGAGGGTTGTTGAAAATCTATTTATTAATTTTAACTCTTAGTCTGTATATTTTTTTCGAACAACTAAATTTTTGTACACTATATTTCATATCTTAATTACCTTACCAGCCCATCAAAATGGAAATAACTTCTTGGTTTATATTTAATAATGGTGCATAATTTAACTTAAAATCGTGCTTCAAAATAAAACTAAATACAATTAAATCAACATACCATTACAGCTAGAAAAGGTTAAAAAATAAAAGTATTTAAATATAAATAAATAATATAAACTTGCATAAAAATGTCAGTTTAAAGAAAATATTTTTTTTAAATAAAAGTGTGTAGATATTTATATATAAATAAATATAAGAAACCATAATACTAAAAAAATAACAAAAAGTATAAAAATTATATTTGTAGAAAACCCAAAAATTTTTATGATTAAAAGTTTATGAAAAATACAAAAAAGCTCCTCAAAGTTATATTAACTAACGCTTGGTGGATGACGTTCATAGGCTGGACTAAAACTGATAATTAATTGAAACTATTGTATCATAAAAGCATAAAATAAACTATTGGACCAAAATTAATAATTTTAAGAAACCACATGGAGCAAAATCGAAGTTCTCTCTTTATACAAAATGTGAACGCATGGTTATTAGTATGTTTTAATTTTAGTGGTTAGTAGACTGTGTGGAGACAGACCCCTCCCCCAACGGCGTCATTTATGCCCCTTAAAGGGATATGTTATTCATACACCTTTTGGTTATTTACACACCCAACATACGATTGTATAGGGGCTAATCTATCGTATGAAACCCCATGTTAAAGGATGTGTGGATTAGTCAAGGGTGTGTGAATAACCATAGGCCCCTTAAAATACGGGATGAGCCGCCCCCTATTGTCCTCTTCCTAAATCCTATACCTCGTTTTTTCCTTTCAATACGGGTTACATATGTAGCCATATATAATCTTTCATTTTAGCTTAAATCTATGAAGATTAAATTACATTAATATATTATTTTATTGTCGAAATATTTTTTTTATAGCTCATTAGCTATTCGAAATCAGGTTGTTAAAAGATAAAGACGAGTTAAGCTTAAACGAGCCTAAAAACTCAAAAACTAGTACATGTGGAAAGAAAATAAAAGTTATATCTAAATAAATTTATTAATTTCACTACTATATAAAAGGAGTATCACCAACAAATATTATCGACCCATAGAGTCCGTTAATAATTGAGAGAACTCCCATGAAAAAAGGTTAATATCTGGGTGGTCAAGGGTTTTGCCGTAAGGTTTTTTTCTTGAGTGGTCTCAAGTTCGAATCCAACAAATATACGCCATTTATTCTATATGATAGAACTTGGGTATGGAGAAGCTGGTAAATGTTATAACTCTTTGGGAGAGACACCGCTGCCAATAAGCAAATGTTGTTCACGAAAAGGTAAGACAATCGATGATTCGTTAGTATGAAAAATAATCTATGAAAAAATCGACTTTTTATCTTAAAATATTGCTATCAAGGCATATGTTTTCTTTTTCTCACTACATCAATTATATAATATCATGTATTAGCAACTGAGCCCGCATTATGATGCGGTGCTTGCCATGTTTTAAAATGATTCAAGTTAATTTCTCTCATTCCTTAAAGATGTGGCATGTCTGTGTCAGGGAAAAACATTGCTCGAGTTGGTGATGAGTTGCTGAATATAAGATCGGCGTAGACGCACTCCTATTAGTAGGCATGAGCTAGGTACCGCTGTACCGGTATTGAAAATACCAATATCGAAAATCCCAAAAAAAAGTACCGGTACTGAAAATACTTGGTACGGTACTAGTACTAAAGACAAAAGCACCATAACTACATTAGGTCAATGTGGGTATGAAAGAATGAAGGTACAAGAATGGGTTATTAGAACTTCAAAGTTCTAACTCAATGGGGATGGAATTGGCAGTGAAAACAAAACCAATGCTTAAGCTCTTAAGGTCCATTTGTAGACAAAGGCAAGCGGCTATGGATTAGGATATGATTCATTGAGTTTATGGTCTGGTCGATACGAATAAGGATCGGTAACCTATTCAGCAAAGCTATTCTCACCGGTGGATCAAGTGGGTACCGCTAAAGGTCATTTGCTTCCGCTGAAAAGCAGCTTTAAAACACAATCTTTTTGTATGATGCTTTGGTTAGGTTAGGGGTTCCCATTATTTTCTAGGGGTATTCATGGTTCAGTTGAAAACCGTAAAATCGTCCAACTAGTCACCAGTTTGGCTTTGCAATCAGTTTTTTATTTATTAATTTTTTTACTTTTGGTTGGTAAGCTCAAAAGTTTTCAAACCATCACGAATGGTTTGCTTGAAGTTTATACCAAAATCCGTCCGTACAAAACCAGACCTTACATTAAAGTTTAATTATCTATAATTTTTTTTTTGTATTAGATAGTAGATTTATATAATTATCTTATAAATACTTAAATAAATCTGGGTCAAAATTTGCATTTAACATTTGGTAGCCCGTGAGTGAGCACACCGTCCACTTTGAACTTCTGAAGTAAGTCTGCATTTGAAATTTAGCGGCCCAAAAATCAAATTGGTTAACATAATTTGATACGTAAGTTATTTTTTCTGTTCCAACCCACCAAATATGCCAATCTAGCCCAAACCAAACAACAAATTGAAGCTTGGACAACTTGAAGGAATTCTGGTCAGCTTGGAATTTTTTTTTTACCTAAAAGCCGTCAAAACCAGCCCCTTATATTTTCTGTACAATTGCTCTCTATATGGTAAAACCGACGACTGAGTCATTCGTGACGTTTCTCAAACTTCAAAAAATATCTTGAATCGTCGCATTGTGTAAGTTATGGGAAACACGGTCGAAGACATTCTAAAGACTCCAATGTCACTATGAGGAACGGTCTCAACCAAAATGGCTATTCAAAGTATTTTCTTGGCCACTATTTGGTTCATTTGGAATGTGCGCGGTGATAAGATCTTTCTTAACATTCTTCCATCCAAATCAAGAGCCTTTGAGGAGATCAGGCCTAAAGATTGAATGATTAAATTGGACTCAATGGGTCTTTCTCATGTAATATTCTATTTGGTTATTTGTAGCTACTTTCTAGGTTGAAAAACATACCGAACGATGCCTTGTCTTTTAATATAGTTTTCAACAAAGAAAGTTCGTACCCACCACATTTTGTCTCCTCAACATTCCTCCATTTGTCTTCATTATGGTGCCAAAACAAAAGGATTCGAAATGAGGAGCAAGTGGTGGAATTTGGAAGAAAAATACATAGAAATTTTGGGAATTTGAAACTTTATGCATAGTTATCGTGTTTCGGGTCACTGACCAGTACTTTCAGTTATTATTATTACTATTTAAATTTGCTTTACCCAAAATTCTATCGTATTTTAACAAATTAAATAGAACACGATAAAATATTTCGTTTAAAAATAAAATAACTTGTTCCAAAGTTAAAAGTCACATTTTTATAATAACATTTAGTATATCAATTACTTATAATATTACAACATGATTAGAAAGACGAAGCTAGATGAACCAAGCAAACGCAGCCTGACCTTTATCACGTCTTAAAACAACATAAACTTGTTATTTAAAAGACTGAAATAAAAATCCTAGCTTCAGATAAGTATTTAAAAGAATAAAATGAAAATGGAAACTTTTCAAGTGTACAAATTGAGATGAGTTTTACAACGTTCTCTGTTCCAGCTACATGGTACAAAATATCTAGGCAATATATTGCAAGTGTTGGACGCCTACGGGACAAAATATATAAGCTTACACATAAGGCAATTGAATATGAAAATGCATGAGACATTCAAGACTTGTTAATCTATAAACAAGTTACGACTTTTCTTGACCAAATTTTCAAAACGTGGCAATTGGGTAACGCGCCAACAAAAATGTATGCATACACTTACAAACATCCTTAGTCATTTTATTTAAAACTTAAGATTTATATTAAAGTTGAGCATTTAGAAATGAACAAGAGGTATGTGCTCACCATCTGTATCGAAATTACCAGTTTCATTACCCAATTCGGTCATCTTCTAACCTCCCAACTTAAATAAGTAAATAACTAAAGACTATTTAACGGATCACAACGTAAACGCGTATACCTCCAACGATATGGTTTGACTGTTGACCCAAACAATTAGTGAAAGGAAGCGACCAGTTAACCAGCAGAACACACTGATGATCTGCAAGAAGTCAACGAAACAGATGTATCATTTAATGCAACATAACCAAAAAAAACATGCAGAAATTCTTACCAAAAAATGAGGGAATCGTTAATAAATTCACAGTCGAATCTACAAACAAGCAAAGGCTGATCCGTTGGTGGTGGTGATGGTGGTGATGGCAGCAGTGGCAGTTGGTGGTGGTAGAGGACTGCTGCTGACGGTGGTGGTGGAGATGACTGAGGTGATGGCTACAAAGCAACAAGTAGGTGGTGGAGATTGACAATGAGTCCAATGCTCATGGCTAATGCTGGCCAATTTGGACCCATTTTTGAGTTTGAAAGTTATAAAAGTGGCCCATTCTAACCCATTGCAGGATTTTGAGTAAAACCCAAATTGACCGTCACATGATTAGAGTAGACCGCACGAACCCTTATGCAAAAGCCCTTTTTTTTTACCCAAATCAACCCTTTACTTAAGGAATTGGTCACGAAACCTATCTACAAACACACTATAACATGTCTATGTAAGTATGTATGTGCCAAATAGCTGCACCTCAGGTCATCAGATTCCAAAACATAAACGAAGATTCTATAAAATCAGCATATAAGGAAGAAACGTGTAGGGTAATTTGGTAATTTGCAAACCTAGTATCGAGTAAAATAGTAAATGGTCATTGATCATGCAATATGCAATATTTCGGGATAATTTGGCAACCTGGAAAGCTAGCTTAAATTAATGGCAACATAAACAGACTAACCCAAATAAATGATAATCCAACCTAAACAAATAATTCACTGGTGAAGAAGAAAAACATATCGATTAAACTAAACCAACAGTCAAATTTGAGAAGTTAAAGACACAATAACAATGGATGGATAGCATGCTTTGAAACAGCATATATTATCAAAAACCAATCAAAGGCAGAGCATATGGTCACTATTCTTTGTAAAAAGCCTCTGATCTAGGGCCACAAGTCAAATGAATCTAATTCTGAAACTTTTGAATATATTTATGCTAAAGTAAAAAACAGTCTATAGGATCCATTTGTAGAATACAACAAATAAAAGGATCCAATTACAATAGAGACAGGTAAGCGGACAACAAGCTGCGCTGCTACCCCCTTTTGAATAGCAAAACCAATCCTACTGAAAACAAAGTTATCGTTTTTCGGCATCGTTGAGTTACTATGAACTCTTTTCAGAAACAGAAACAGAAACGTAGCAGCATTGGGAGCATTGGGGGGGCAAGAGACCCAAATCCACGTCAGCATACGTGTCAACCGGTTCAGGTAAGTCCAGGCTAATATCTCAGTCCGGTGCTCGTTAAGCTGGAGCAATGACCGAATTTCCACTTATCTGTCCAAAGTATGGGCTCATGTTCTCGCTGCCGTTAGCGGATACCGCGGATCCGAGAGATTCAAACTCATCAAACTAGTATCTCGATCTCGTGCTGGTTATGTCGGCGCAATGAATTCTTATACCTCACATCTACTATATATATACGTATATATATAGGCCAATAATTCTTTAATATACACAAGATGATCAATTTAGAATACCCACAAATAAAAAAAACTAATAACAAGCCTAAGCTTAAGCTTAGTGACGACTGATATGTGTTGAGTGAACACAACTACGGTTGCCGGTGGTGGCCGAAAGTCAAGACCGTTGGATTTTGAAGATATCGAAGAGGCGGATTTGAGATGCCGATAATGAAAGCAGCCAAGAAAGGGTTTGTTTGGCACAGTCAGTTTTTTTCCAAGGTAATCACTGTAACTGATTCAAGTTTTCCATAACGACAGCAGCCAATAAATTGAAAGGTCGTTTCGCAATGCCAATTTTCCCATATAAGCCCTGCTACTGAACACCCTTTGACGAATTGTGAATAATAATATGTTGTTCATAAATAAAATAATATTTATAATAATAATTATTATAAATAACAAAAAAAAAAGAAAAGAAAAAAAAGAAAAAAAAAACAAAAAACATAATAGGACAAGCTGGTGGTTTTTCTAGAAAAGCTCCCTAATACGCCGCGTATATTAGTTTGATGACAACCTACCCTGCAAAAGCTGGGCTAGGTTGTCAACTTGTACCTTATACGCTGTGTATAGATCTATAAGCGGCATATTACTTTTTTGAATTATTGGAGCCCGGCTCCCCTCCTTTCCTTTCTCTATTATAAAGGCAGGCGTGTTGGTCGACATTCAACCAAAAAACAACATAACATTTGTACTATATATACCCAGAATGTCTTGGTTTAACCATTTATTTCCGGAGGAGGAGCCGGGTTACGCCGCTAACGATCAACCTGGCACGTCGTGTGACGTAGACTGTCGCGGTCTACTCAAAACAATTAATTAAGGACTTAAATACCTATAACTAGTACGGGTAAGTAAGGTCGTCTCCACAAGGACTCAAGGAAAGTGCTAGTTTAATATGACTAAATTAATTAATTAACTAAGGTGGACAGACGATGTTAAGCGGTTTGTTTTTATAAAAATATTAATTAAAACTAAGTATTACTTAAAAACTTTTGTGAACAACATTAATAAAATCATTCATTCTAGGTTCGGTTAATGTGACATTCAATTTAATCCCAGATTCAAGTATATTGATTACGCAGTAATTACTTAACCTAGTAGTTGGATTGTGATGTCAAACGACACCTTAACCGAATTGATGACACAATTGAACTCGGTTTACCTAATTACCAACTTATGTTTGTTAAAACCAATTAAGAGCCAATATTTGATGATAACTAGTCAATGACACAAGAGCTTAAACCCTAAATGTTGATGAACACAACCAAACAAATAATGTATTAATTAATAATCCCATACACAAATTATTTAAATAATCAATCAACAATTAAGCAAGACTAAGGCAATAAATCAATCAATCTCATAAACATTAAGCATACGAATCTGGTCAGAAGTTAAAATACACAAAAACCTAGCCTAGAATGAACAAAAAACTTAGCCAAGCATCGACATATTGATTATATTACTTATCTTGATGAACATGCAAACCCGAGATGAACCGGAAGCCTTGGAATGGTGGAAAATCGTCCTAAGCAGCCACTTTTGCCTCTGAAAGTCGTAAAAAACCGAATGGGGAGGTTAAGGGGTTTATATAAGGCAAACATAAATTTTTGGCCGACTTAAGCATCTTCGCGTATCGCGAAGATGTCCTGGCTCTCTTCTTCGCGTATCGCGAAGGACAAAATAGTCGGGATCAGATTCTTGCAACTTCGCGTATCGCGAAGTTGTCCCCCTGCATCTTCGCGTATCGCGAACTTTTCAGCATTTTTTGTTTTCCTTTCTTGACTGCCTCGTGATGCGTGCACTTCCAATTTCTCACTTCTCGATCTTCATTCCAAGCCCGTAAATATCCTCGTTAAGCTCCAAAGCTTCCAATGTCCTAAAAACACATAACAATGCTTGAAGTACCAATGTTCATTCGATTATTTAACTAAAATTAACTAATTAATATATAAAATAAACTAACTTTTACCCAACCATCATCGTGGTTACTCGACTTGAATCAGGTTTCGTTATATATTTATTTAGTATGAATTTGGTAGTTTTTTTTCCTAAAACATGCTACATTACGTTTTGTTAGGAGTATGTCGGGTATGATACCCAACCCCAACAACCTTATTGTCAGTCCGAACAGTTTTATGGTAACACTGGCTCGTCGGGCTTGCCAAACTTGAACCAGGTTTCGTTATATAGTCTTATTGTAAATATACGGTTATGTTATTATTATTTTAATATTCTTATTTATTATTAAAATATTATATTTTATATTATTATAGGTATTATTATTATTTATTATTATCACTAGCACTGTTGTTGACTTTCTAATTTATGTATGGCAGGAGTACTTCGTGTCGGATTACGGTAGTCTGCCGTCGTACCCGTCACCTGGTCGGATTATGGAGGTCAGGCTACATCATCGTACCAGCCACCAGTAGCAAATGATCCGTTTTATGGACCCGAGTCTTCATCGCACCACGGGCGAAACGATCATGCTGGGCCAAACCCAAATAACGAAGATGAGTACGATGACGACTACATACGCGAGGTGAAGGTTTCGTATAAAACAGATGTTGTAAGACACCGTGTGTTTTGTTTAAGTTAATATTATTTATTTGTATGTTATTTAATAAACGGCTTAATAAATAGCATAAAATTGTTTCAGATTTTTGAGAGCCACGAGGAGCTGGAGAAATGGGTAAAAATTAGAGAACGGGAGCATGGGTTTGTTGTTGTAGTCCAGCGGTCAAGGAAAAATGCTGTGGACCTTGCATGCAATCGTGGAGGCGAACCCAAAATAAAGGCGACGGTGAGACCTACCGGCAGCATCAAAAAATGTTGTCCGTTTAAGATCCTGCGCAAGTACGACATGAGGGGTGCCTGTTGGAGGGTTTAAGTGGTAAACGAGACTCACAACCATGATCCCGTTGAATTCAAGTAGGGGTGTGCGTCTTTTAGAAAAATGAACAGCGACCAGCTGGATATGTTTGAGAGTTTACACAGGACCGGCGTGAAGCTGCAACAAATCGAAGCAGCCCTCCTCGAAAATTTTCCCGATGTGCAACCTGTAATAAAAGATATACACAACCACACCACCAAGAATAGGAGGGATGGGCTACTAGGCGACACCCCTATGAAGGTAGTTCAAAACATTTGTAGTTTTAATGTGTACTTTTCGTGCTTGTAATATTTACTAAAGTTTTATTTCATCCAATGCAGGCGCTTGAAAAACTTTCTCACAGGCAATGGTTTCACGTTCTATACCCGGGAGAATGATACCGACGACAGGACGGAGGAAATTTTCTTCTGTCATAGTAAGTCGCATAAGATGTGGCGTGCGTTCCCTGAGGTGTTGATGATTGACACGACGTACAGCACCAACATGTATGATTGGCCGTTGGTTCAGTTTATCGGCGTGACGTCGACATCAAAGTCGTTTTGTATTGCCACAACGTTTGTTATCAAGGAACAGCAGAGGAACTTCACCTGGGCCCTAGAGAAACTTAAACAAATGCTCGATGACTGCATGGAGCCATGCGTCATTGATGTAACACAAAGTGTACATCTTATTGCATTGAATTATCCTCATATTTATGCCGAACTCCATGCAAGTTCATTGTTTTTGGTATTTATTTGAGTTATTTGTGAATTTGCAGGTCCGGGCACCCGCCCGACAAAGAAAACATGAAAAGATGGCGTTTCGGAAGCAAAAACAGCAAACTGCCAGACCTGCACGCCCATGCCAGCCTGTGCATGGGAGTGCCAACCAAGAAATGTGCCAGTGCAAGCCAGTGCATGATCTAATGCTGAAAAAAGTCAAAATAACCAGCCCGTGCACGCCCGTGCCAGAACAGAGAAATCTGACTTTTTGGTCAGATTAAAGCCAATGGTTGACATTCCACAAATAGGCACGGTCGTGCGGGCACGTGCACCTGCCCGTGCACGATGTCCAGAAAGCTTAAATACACCCCCATTATCCTCATTTTGTGGTGTGGAGTCTTGGGGATTTTCTCTCAATCAAGTGCAACAATTTTAGGGGATTCTTGGAGGCTTCCACCAACATAAGATTCATCATTCCATCCTTCAATCCTTGCTTGATTTTGGTTTGCATTTCTATGTTTAATATCATGTTTTGTAAGCTTATTTCTAGATTGATTGTAGTTGTATTAAGCCTTATGGGCTAAAAACATTTACTATCTAGACATTGTTGAAGCTTTTACTATTGTGATTTTTATCTATGTTTGGTTATGGTAATTTGGTTTTCTTTCAAGGAAATGTTGAAGTTATGAGTTGATATTGATGGTGTTCATGCTTGTTAGAATTGCATACCTTGTTAGTCTTACAAATTTTTAGGCATTCATGTTGGAAAACTATGTTCTAGATGTTTGTTTGTAAACTTTGAATGTTCATGTTTCTTTGTTTACATTGCTAAGTTAGGAATGACTAGTAAAGATTAGTTTGGTTATAATATTATTGATGAGCATGAAACCCTACACTTGATATTGAAAAATTGATGAGTGTTGTTATGATTCTTGACTTGGTGATGACTTGCTAGTTAAAGTTTCATAAGTTGATGTTTAATTCATGAGTTTAGCTAATTTAGTGTAATTTTATGTGGTTAGAATGTTGTTCATGCTAGCTTTCCTTTGATTATGAGACTTTGTTGTTTTGACAAACAAGTTAGTCTATGTTTAATTCTTAATTGAAAACCCATCATGATGATTAATTGTTAGTATTAGGTTGCTTGATTGTAATATAGTATTTATGCTTAGATTCATGATGTTTACCATATCATTGCTATTTTATCACATTGGTAGAGTGGATGCATGTCTAGGTAGTTTTGTTGGATTGATTGTTTCTTGTATTTTTACTTAGCTTTGTTTTTATTGTATGCTAGCTTAGTTAATTAAAAACTCAAATTAAGATTTCTTTGTTCGGTTAGTCATTTACAAAGATTTAGTACTAGAAACTTACCGTATCCATGGATTGACACTCGGTTCTTGCCGACACTTTATTACAAACGATAGGTACACTTGCCTTTCGTGTGTGGTTTAGTTGTAGGTGAAAACCTATTTTTAAAACCCGATTTGTGTGGAACTTTTATCCAAATTTATATATATATTCACACACGTCAGTCATCCTGATTGACGCGGACCAGGCCCTCATGAACGCCTGCGACGCGGTCTTCTCTAATGCCATAACAAATTTATGCAGGTGGCACATATCCGAGAATATAAGGAGAAAATTTAAGGGCCTATATAGGACGGATATGGAGACGGACTTTGTGTACTGGTGGAAGGTCCTGTATCTGTCTCCCACGATACAAGAGTACGACAACCGTCGCATCAACATGGAGCGTCATTTGATACAGGACGATAGAGCAGGTGAGTCCTTCATATCAGTTGACAGTTTTTAAAAGCCTAAGCACACGTCTTAATAATGTTTCCCTTTATTTTTCAGAGGTCTGGCAATACATTCGCAACAGCTGGCTGGATCCATACAAACATAAGTTTGTAGCCTGCTCGATCGATGAACGCCGAAACTACGGCGAAACTACGACGAACCGAGTTGAGAGCCAGCACGTAAATCTGAAAAGGTTCCTCAATGGAAGCAACAACTCGCTCGACACAATTGCTAGGCACATCCTTAAAATGGTCAACTCGCAGATGAAAGAAATCGGTAAATCTTTTCAAGAATCCTGTTCCAAGGTTATGGAAGGACATCGACAGCGCGTTTGGTTGAAGAAGCTAATAAACAGGGTGTCGATTCATGCTCTGGGTCTACTTGTGGATGAGTATGGGTTGATACACAAGATGCGTGACGACGGCACTTCATGCGACCACAATTTGTATTCGTCTTCGGGGCTGCCATGTGCTTGTCGGATTGAGGGATACATAGTTAACGACACGTGTATCCCAATAAAGGATGTTGACCCGTTCTGGAGGAGGCTTAATTTTGATCCAGCCTATCCGCCGAACGAAGAGCCAGACTATGAAGCAGGTCTATGGGACATCAGAGATACACTATCGTCCATAGATGACCCGAATCAAAAGAAAAGTTTTTTCACGAATATCCTATCTGCTATTCTAGGGAGATCTAAAAAGAAGGAGCCCGAAAAAAGAGAGGATACTCAGGGGCGTCCCAAAAAAGCAGATCCCCCGAGGCACAACTCATACACCCCCGCTCCAGATCTCCCCAGACACAGCTCATACACCCCCGCTCCAAATCTTTTCAGACACAGCTCCTACACCCCATTCTCGTCACAGGTGCCTAGCAGCGAAACCCCCACCCCATCCTCGCTGTCTCGTTCATTGTCCTAGTCAGCGTCGCGGTTTAAAATTCCTCGGGGACGACTTAAGACATCGAAACCTACGAGAGCTCAACTCGGGTTTCCTTTGATCGTTTCGCCAGCGCAAGTACCGACGATAAAAATGTTTAGGAGCGTCATTCCTAGCTGGGCTCAGCCGTTCATCTTAGACATCAAAACGTACGCGCAGACGGTAACTGCGGTTTCCGATCAATCGCCGTGGGTTTGGGGATACATGAGAAACACTGGCCGGATAATAGGCAGGCAATGCAGAACAAGCTGGAAACGAACGAAGGGTGGTGGAGGGCGATGTTCAGGAAAGAGGATGAAAGATTGTACGACTGGGTTCATTCCAGCATTCCGTACTCCAACACGGTCAAACCGGCGCCGCCGAGTCGTTGGTTCAGCGTACCCGGTCACGGGCACGTGGCTGCTCAGACATACGGGTGTGTGCTAGTCAACCTAGCTGGCAATCAGACCGAATCTTACTTCCCATTGAGAATCGGTCCTGACTTGATTCTGGATCCACTGGTTATAGGCATTGCTAACTGTGGAGGTGATCACCGGATATATATCAAACTGGTAGGAGATTTCCCAATGCCAACGCCGAACCTTAATTGGGAAAGAAGTGCCATACCGGCGGCCCTCGAATGGAAAACACTGTACGGACAACATTTGAAGGAGTACGAACAGATACGCAAGGGTTGGCGAAGGGAACCCTCTAATGTAGATTTAGACGGCTTATAGAAAAAAATGTATCAATGGATGTATGTAGACACACACACACATATACATACATAAATAATAATAAATAAAGAAATAATAATAATATTAATAACTAATAATAATAAATAATAATAATAATAATTAAATAACAAATTAATATTAATATTAATAACCAATAATAATAGTAAATAGTAATAAATAATAAATAATAAATACTAATAAATAAATAACAAACAAATAATAATAATAAATAATTATAAAAATAGGTAGAATACGCCGCGTATAGGTCTATACGTGGCGTATTTATACCCCTTATATTGAACGCCGGCTGCTCAACTACCACTTTATTATTTCAAATTTCAAACCCCCTCCCGAGCATCCGAGCATCCAAACACGAGTCTACATTGGACCGACACCGACCTGATTACGACAAGAGCCGAGGAGATTTGACCCAACACCGACACGGCATGGAGGTAATTTTTTAATATTATGTTGATGATAATGATTATGTTTAGATGATGATGATGATGATGTGATGATGATGATGCTATTGTGTGGATGGATAAAACCGTCGGCCCGAGTCCGGCCGTAATATGGCCGGAGTCTGACCGTCGGTTTGCAGGGACTATCAGCGGCGGCGTATAACCCTATACGCCGCCTTTAATATATAAATTTTTTTTATTTTATTTATTATTAGTATTGTTATTATTTATGTTTTATTACTAACATTATCTATTTTATTATAAATATTATTATTAATATTTATTATTAGTATTTATTAATATTAATATTATTATTATTGTTAGTATTATTTATTATTATTGTTGTTGTTGTTGTTATTGTTATTATTGTAATTGTTATTGTTATAATATTTATTATTATTTGTTATTATTATAGTTTGGGGACGACGAGATTGAGGAGGAGCTCAGGAGTACGAGCAGCGGATGGGGCGGGGCCGGGGACCCCCACCGGGTGGCGACATGTTGGTCATCTACCCTCATGTGCTGTTCGTTGTGGGTTCTGACGCCCACACACGATACACTCGCCTACGCCAGATGTTCCCGTTTCCCAACACGGTTATATCATGGTCGTTTTTGGAGTCCTGTGACGCTCACCAGCAGGTGGCTGAGTACATCGGACAGGATACGCTCTGGAGCTGGTGCTTCAGTATGCCACTATCAGGGCACCGGTAGCTGACACTGGAGGTTTACTCCACGATACACGTTACGTAAGTTTACTCCACGTTGTTATGTTTTTAATATATTTATTATATTGTATTGTATTGTATTGTATTGTATTGTATTGTATTGTATTGTATTGTATTGTATTGTATTGTATTGTATTGTATTGTATTATATTATATTATTATTGTTAATAAATTATATTATCTTATATTACACAGGTACCTACACAGGCTGATTGCGACGTCCATCGCGGGTCGCAATCAGGGCGCGGAGCACTGCAGCCTGCGCGACCTGTGTTTTTTAGGTGACTGCTGACACACACGCACTGCAACCTCGCTAGGGGGTTTGCAGACTATTTTGTCGGCTAACAGTTCATGTAACATCCGTATTTTGAGATAAATAAATAAAAGAGAAGTCTATTATTAACTGTATGTCGTTAGTTTAATCGTGTGCGTGTTTATGTTTGGATAAGGTTTGGTTGGAAAAAGGAGTGGGTGGTGGGGCCCTTGGACCCCTATATATATAGACCCCAACCTCTTCTCCATTCAATTTCTTTCCACCATCACACACACTCAAGAACACACACACACTTTCTCTCTATCACCCGAATCCAATCCCGAGCCAAAAGAAGAAGGAACCTCGTGTGTGAACGCCATCAAACACCAAGAATCACGTTCAAATCCTCGAGTTGTTTCAGATCTGAACCGAACCCGAGAACCGAAGGTGAGTTTTGGTTAAAAATGTTAAGTTTTAGATCGGTTTCGACATGCAAACTGATAGAATGGTAGATCGGGCTGTAAAATGTAAGAAAAACGAAAACTTGGTATGTTATCACCTCTTGGGTGTGTTTTAAGCTAAAAAGGTGACGGTTGGACTATGAGAAACATAGGTATACAAAGTTGGTACAACCTGAAACCCATAAAAAGATCTAAGACGGATTCTAAGAAAAGAGTCTCGGGTAAAATGGCTCTAAATTAACAAAATAAGGTAAATCGGGTCTATTTCGTACGAAAAGGGTTTCGCATCGCATGCCATGCGAAGCGAAATTCTCATGCGAAATTCCATGCGAAATTCTCATGCGAAATTCCATGTGAAATTCCAAGCGAAATTTCATGCGAAATGGCCATGCGAAATTACATGAAATCCATTTTCTAATGCGTTTTGATGAAGGACCTGTTAACGAAAATAAAATTTTTCCGAGCTCAACCCCAGCCAGGGGCTCTCCTCCTTGGACCCTGCTAAGGGCTGCCGCCCCTAGACCTCGCTACCACGGGCGCTGCCCCCGGACCCCTATTAGTTGAGGGTTTCTTTAGCTTAGATGTAAGAAGTAATAGCGATAGATAATTGATACTCGCACCTTGTTACACAGTTAGCCGTGCACATTTAAGGAAGGGCATTACGCTTAACTCAGATAGAAACCAGACCCAAGTGAGTTTCTAGCCCCTTTATCTGCTATATTTTCAGGGCTGTGTGCATACTCCTATGTGATAGTTAATACATTTACTTGAATGGTAAGTGTATGATACATGTGTGACTATGTATTAAATGTTATTATAATATGATGATTATATGAATGAGCACGTGTATATATATTATATACATAGGACAGATAAGGTATGCACGTACGATAAGGTGTATGAATGCTTGATGACGCATGTATGGTTGTATGGTTATTCGAGATAAAAGGGACCAGACCCTAATAATATCTGTGATGTTAGGGACCAGACCCTTATAATATCTGTGATGTTAGGGACCAGACCTTTATAATATCTGTGATGCTAGGGACCAGACCCTTACAATATCTGTGATGTTTAATATAGAATAGCTTATGGTATACCAAAGGGTTTTATGGAAGAAACTATGTAAGTAATTATGCAAGTATGTATGTAAGTATGTATGAAAGAAGTAATAGTAAGTAAAATATGAAATACGTATCTTCGGGCACGTGTGAGTAAGAATATGAATGTGAAGTATGTTAACTGATTAACTAGAACTCACTAAGCGTAGCTGACTTTTAGTATGCACATAGGTAAATAGATTGAAGGAGCTGGCTTGGGGATGACACATGGCAAGGACTGAAAGACTGGCATCTTTTAAAGAAACGTTTGAATTAATATGATGTGTTTTAAGACAGGATAACTTTTGTTAAGACAATATTCGATGATGTGTAATGTAATGCATGAAGTTTTAATTGTTCCGCGAAAAGTTTTAATTAACTATGATTTTAGAACTGTGTTTATGAGTAAAGCCAACGCTAAAGTAGGGTTCCGGAATCGGGGCCTAACAAGTTCAGGCAGTTGATGTGTTGTAAAACACACTTATTTTCCGCACCTTTTATCTAAGTTTTTGTATTATATTTTATGTATTTTATCTTGTTTTATTATGGTTTTACATAATTTATATTTATCTTGTAGGTTTCGGGTTAAAGGAAGAGAAACCGGACTTTTAAGCATACATTTTCAAGTAAAACTCAAAGCCCGGCCCATATTCATCATGGAAAAGCCCATTCTCTACATAATATTATAACATAAAAAAAAATAAAAGAACCCTAACTTGGGCAGCACCTGCGATCAGCAGCTAGGTAGAAAGAAGAAAAGAGAAAAAGTTTTGTGGAAGCTAGGTCTTGGAGTTTTGGCGGCTGAGAAGGAAGAAGAAGGCAAGGACAAGTCTTGGGATCATTTACCATCGATTATTGCAGCCAAGAACAGCCTGGATTCAACCTCATATCCTTTCTCCTTAAACATTGTTCATCATATTATTTTACTTGATCAATTGGTACATAGTTTTGCAATTGTGTTAGAGATTGACTTGTTTGTGATTGCTATTGATTGTTGAATGATTGTTAAGATGATTGTGATGAGTTTATTGATGTTTTTATTAAGTGTTCATGGCTATCCAAATATGATTAGAGGCTAAACTTGTTAGTTCTACCTAGGAATGATGATAATTGTTAGTGTTTGATGAGTTTGTTGGATTGTTTGATTAATAGACTTTAATTGTTATTGTAAAGTTTGATTTAGACATGAAATAGGTTGTGTTTAAGGGCTGGATATTTTGGTAATTCATTGCATAAACTCCTTGTGTTGGTTGATTAGTTTTGTATTGATTGATAGGTGCTTGTTTGATTCTAGACTTTGTGTTTAGGGTTTGTTTGCGGTAGTAACAACCGTAGGGTTTTGTTGCATGAATTTGAGGTTAAAGTACAGAGGTTAAACACCTTCTTAGATACCGAGAGGTGATAAGAAGTTAGGGTTGTCTCATTGCCTTTGCATGCTAGAATAAGAATTGCGCGAGAGTGAGTTCGTTTATTGTCAGGTTTAGGTGTTTTGAGCAACTAGTTAATCAATTTTGGTTTAAGTTGAATTGTTCCTCTATCCTTGGTTGTGTAGTATTCATTTCCATTAGGTTCGAGTGTTGGTGAGACCGAGAGGTGAGTCAACATTAGAACAAGTTAGCAATTGTTTCCCGGTTTGGTCATTTTAGTAGTTAAGGCTTGTTGAGTGAGACCGAGAGGTAATCCAGTGAGCCCGAGCGATCCTTAGTCATGTCATCGTTAGGGACTGGTGTCTAGATATCATTCAATCCATTAGCTTGTTAGGCCTACAGTTTGATTCAGACCTAGGTAGACGCTTTTCTCCGTCCTAAGTTAAAACATTTAGTTTGTGGTTAAGTTTTCTATTTTAGGTAACTTTTGTCAGTCAGTCTAGTTAGTTCAGTTAAGTTAAAAGAAATCAAAAATCAATTAAATATTATTCTTAGGTAGGTCTTGTCTAGGGTTAGTGATCATTAGCGTTCTTACGTGTCCACGTGTTCGATACTCGGACTTCCTAGGTCTATACTACTTGCGATCGGTACACTTGCCGGTTGTGTGTGGTTTAGGATTTTCGTTTTATATTTAAAGCTTAGTTGTGAGGGTCATTATTATAGGGTTATCCGACGCACATCAAGTTTTTGGCGCCGTTGCCGGGGACACGGTTTTAGGCGTTTTGAGAGCGACTCGAGTTAGGATTTACCTTGTGTGCTACTTGTAATTATTTTTGTTTTGTTTTGCTTATTTGTTAGATTAGTTTAGCTAATTTTATTTCTAATTATAGTTTTATGCGACAGACTCGATCTCGAGGACCACCCGACACTGAAGCATTTCCCGAGCCATTGAGAGAGAGTTTCGTGAGAGACTTTGCGCCATTTCACCATTTTCCACCTCTGCACCCGTTGGTAGTCTAGCCTCTTCCCCCACGTTTTCTGACATCGTCGATAGGGATAGGGTTATGGCCGAACCGAGAAGGACAGTTGCAGACCGGGCCCGTCCGGCCGATGCTGGCGCGAGATCCAGCATCGCACCACCCGCCGTTGGAGTTAACACGAACTAGCAGATCCCGTCGAACATCCTGAATAACATTTCCCAATCTGCTCAGTTTCACGGGTTGCTTCACGAGAACCCGCATTCTCATCTTACTCGCATCGTGCGTATCTGCGACACTTTCTATCTTGCGGGTGTTTCCGAAGACGCCGTTAAGCTCCGCGTCTTTCCGTTTTCACTCGCTGATCATGCGAGTCTGTGGCTCGAGTCCCTCCCACAGGGCTCCATAGCTACTTGAAATGCCATGCAGACCCTATTTCTTGAGAAATACGATCCTCCGGCTAAGGCCGCTCGTTTGCGTAACCTGTAACATCCAACTTTTTGTTAAATAATAAATGACGGAAAGTTTTGTTATTAACTGTGTGTCGTTAAGTTAGTCGTGTGTTAAACGTTTGGATAAGGATTTGAAATGGGAATGGAGAGTGGGTGGTGGGACCCATAACCCACTATTTAAACCCAACCCACCCACCATTTTGTCACCTTCCCACACACTAAACACACTTCTTCTCTCAAACACCCGGATCCAAATCCGAGCAAAAGAAAGGTGAATCTCGTGTACAACATCATCGAGCAACAAGAAACGTTTGGAAGATCCTGCGTGTTATCCCGATCTGAACTCGAACCCGAAGCAAAAGGTAGGTTTCGGTTTAAATGGTTAAGTTTTATGGTTAGAATCGTCATGCAAACAGATATAATGATAGATCGGGTTGTAAAATGTAAGAAAAATATAAACTTGGTAAGTTATAACCTCTTGTTTACACTTTAAGGTGAAAAGGTGACGTTGGACTTTGAATGATATGGGTTCAGGATCAGGTGCATGGGGTCAGAATGTGTCGGAAGATGGCTTTAAAATAGTAAAAACGACGAAAGGCAGGAATTTCGCATCGCACAGCCATGCTAAGCGAAATCAATAATTTCTCATCACACAGCCATGCGAAGCGAAATTAATAATTTCGCATCGCATGACCATGCGAAGCGAAAAAGCATGCGAAGCGAAAAAGTTCCATGCGAAGCGAAATAGTTCCATGCGAAGCGAAAAAGCATGCAAAGCTCAACCCCAGCCAGGGGCGCTGCCCCTTGGACCCTGCTAGGGGCTGCCGCCCCTAGACCCCGCTACCAGGGGCAATGCCCCGGACCCCCGTTAGTTGAGGGTTTCATAAATTTAGATGTAGGAAGTAGTGGTAATAGATAATTGACACGTGTAATGTATTGTACAGTTAGCCGTGCGCAACTAAAGAAGGGAATTACCATTAACGGCGAGAGAAATCGACTCCAGGTGAGTTCTAGCCCCATTTCTCTTTGAAATGTTTTCGGGGCTGTGTGCATACTCCTATGTGATAGTTAATACATTTACTTAATTTATAAATGTATGATACGTGTATGACTATGTATTGGATGTTATTACTATATAATGATAGTATGAATGAGCATGTATATATATATATTATTATATACATGAGACAGGTAAAATATGCACTTATGATAAATGTATGGTTATTCGAGGCAGTAGGGACCAGACTCTTATAATATCTGTGATGTTAGGGACCAGACTCTTATAATATCTATGATGATAGGGACCAAACCCTTACAATATCTGTGATGTTTAATGTAGAATAGCTTATGGTATACCATAGGGTTTTATGAAAGAAAGTATGTTAGTACGTATGCATGTATATATAAAGTATGTGTGAAAGAAGTAATAGCAAAGTAAGGTATGAATACGTATCTTCAGACGCGTATGAGTAAGGATAAGAATGTATTGTATGTTAAATTGATTAACTAGAACTCACTAAGCGTAGCTAACTTTTAGTATGCACACAGGCAAATAGGTTGAGGCAGCTGGCTTAAGGAGGGACACAGGGCATGGACTGAAGAGACTAGCATTCATGATGAAGTGTTATGACTGTTTTAATTAAATATTTATGAAAAGACAATTTGTATGTTAAGACAATAATGGATGTTTTGTAATTTGATGTTGAAATTTTTAATTATTCCGCGAAGTTTTTAATTTACTTTGATTTTAGAATTGTTTTTATGAGTAAATCCAACACCAAAGTAGGGTTATCGGGAACGGGGCCTTACATAACCAGATACATTCTTTTCAAATGGAGGATACCGAGAGTTTCTACGAGGCATGGGAGTGTTTTAAGAATTTGTTAACGTTGTGCTCGAACCACGGCTTGCAAGATTGGGCTGTTGTTGAGAAGTTTTATAATGGAGTGACGTACGCGACGCAGAATATGCTCGACATAGCTGCGGGAGGAAATTTGCTGACGACGAAGGACCCGGATGAGTGTATCGCTTTGTTTAACGGGTTAGCTATGAGTGGATACCAGAGACCGCCCGCCAAGGGTGGTAAGACCGTCGATTCCATATCACGCGGTATGCATTCGGTGGACACGACCACCGCACTCACTGCACAGGTGGAGGAGTTGGCGAAGATCGTGAAGGACTTGTAGACGAAGAGCAAGCCGTGCGATATTTGTAGAGGAGGACATGGTACCGTTCAGTGACCAGTCAGTTCGCAGGAGGAGGCGGTAGACTTCATAGGCAATCCAAACCGAAATCAAAACTCTTTCAAATCTTATAATTCGGGTTAGAGAGGCAATCAGAACTCCAACTGGAGGGGCGGCAATCAGTCTGGTTTTTAGCAGCGGTAGAGTCTATTCCAGGATGCGGGTAAAGGAGCGAGCAGTGAAGAGAAGAAGCCCACCTTAGAGGAGATGATGGCACAGCAGATACATATGCTATCCCAGCTCATGACACGAGAGGATTCCCGTTATAAAGAAACCCAAGAGAAATTCCGTGAGCACGAAACCTTCATGAAAAATCAGGGAGCATCGATTCAGAATCTAGAGCGGCAGATGGGAGAGATAGCTAGTCGTTTAAATGAGAGGCCGCCGGGTACACTTCCTAGCAATACCGAGCAAAACCCGAGAGGATTCGTGAAAGATGTTATTACTAGGAGCGGTGCAGGGGCACGAGACGAGCCCGTGATTCAGGAGAGGTCCAGACGATGAGTTATCGAGCAGCTTGCAGTCAATGGAGAGGAGCAGGTGGATGAGGAGATTCAGATGGAGTCTCCGCCGGCCCAGGTGCATCAGAGGAGCAGCCCAGGGAGTTCAGCACAGGCCGAGAGACAGCAGTTACCGATCGAGCCACCAAGAGTCTACAAACCTAGAGTGCCATACCCCGGGAGACTCCGCAGAGATAGAGATGAGGAGAAGAACTCCAAATTCCTTGATATTTTGAAGTAGCTTTACCTTAATATTCCATTCCCTGAGGCACTGACTCAGATGCCTAAACATGCGAAGTTCCTTAAGGATATTCTCTCGAATAAGGAGAAGTTAGTTGATGTCGCTTCCATCCCTTTGAGTGCTAGTTGTTCTGTTGTCTTACAGAGGAAGTTACCAGAGAAGATGGCCGATCCAGGGAGTTTCACAATTCCCTGCATCTTGAGTGATGATACGGTGATTCATGCACTGGCCGACCTTGGGGCCAGTATTAATCTTATGCCGTATTTCATGTACAGCAAGCTGGGCTTAGGCGAACCGAGGCCTACCAGGATGAGTATTTAGCTTGCTGACCGTTCTGTGAAGTATCCGCGTGGGATTGTTGAGAACGTGCTCGTTCACATTTGTAAGTTCATCTTCCCGATAGACTTCGTTATTCTTGATATGAATGAGGATGATAATGTTCCACTCATTCTGGGCAGACCTTTTCTAGCACCGCGCATGCGTTGATCGACGTTCGCGATGGCAAACTGATTCTTCGAGTCGGGGATGAGAACGTCACGTTTGACATTCAACAGTCACCTAAGCATCCCAAATCGGCTGATGACTCCCTATACTTCATTGATACGATCATGATTCATGTGGGGGAGTTTTCTAGTGACCTCTGTGGAGGCTCCGCCTCAGACACCCAGATTTTAGATAGGAAGACTCCAGAGGCTGAGATGGTCGCCTTGACTGAACAACCCTTTGATGTTGACACTGAGTCGTCCTCCCTTGATTCTGAGTTATCTACCGGAGATCATCGTTTTCATCAGTTGTATGAGTTGGAGGAGTTACGGAACCATACTTACGCGCATTCATATCGTTATAAGCTGCGGGCGAAGGAACTGCAGGATCGTAAGTTGAAGGGTAATAAGCAGTTTAACTGTGGGGATTTGGTCTTATTGTATAATTCCCGGTTGAGGTTATTCCCCGGAAAGTTGAGATCCCGTTGGTCAGGTTCGTTTACGATTACTGAGGTTTTCCCGTATGGCACTGTTGAGATAAAAGATAAAGGCGGGACGTTTAACGTGAACGGTCATAGACTGAAGCACCACATTGGCGAGCCGATGACTGATCAGACGGTCGAGGTATTCTACCTTGACTCATTCTCCGAGACGTAGACGTGTGGATGCATCACTCGGGAGACTGCCCGAGTTGTAGAGTTTGTATCACTGTTATTTGTTTGTGCTATCCGTTTTATTTGTTTTTGTCTATTTCAGGATGTTCCAAGATGAAACCACTCGTACTCAATCTCCATTCGAGTCGGTCGATTTAAGGGGTGTTCTATTATTATTAAAAAAAATAAATAAATAAATAAAAATTATAAAAAACCAAAAACACAAAAATATGTTTATTTCTGTATGTTTTTGTTTTCCGTGATGTTCACCGCTACATGCGAGCGAGTTTGAGTTTTGCAGGTTATATGCTACGATGGCGTCTTGGAACAGGTTCTCCCGAGGTTGAGGCCGCGAATGAAATGCTATACGGTCGCTTGTTTACTACTCAGCTATTGAAGATTCTGCACACAAACCAGGGGAGTAACCCGTTCTTTGTTTTATCCTTGTATATTAATTTTTTATTTTAGTTTTAATTTTTATTTTATTTTATTTCTTTTCCTTGTACTCATCGAGGACGATTTCGTTCTAAGTGTGGGGATGGGGTTTATTTTATTTAGTTGTAGGAAAATTTTTGAAAAAAAAATAAAAAAATAAAAAAATAATAATAAAAAATAAAAATTTTGAAAAATTTTGAAAAAAATAGTCCCTTGAAATTTGTTTTCTCTACGTTAAACAGGAGATGATATTATTACCTAGTAGTGGTTATTTTATAAATTCTTGGTGTTTTCAAAAATATATATAATAAATAAGAACAGTGCCCATTAGACCCCCACGTAATGTATGGCAACCGAACAGTTTAGACTCAGTAATCGATATGCTGGTAGGCTCAGCCTTTGAGAATGAAAGGGCGGTTTGGTTGTTGACCTAATTGAACCTTTTAAATGGCCTGACTTTAGTGGGAAACATCTTATGGCCTGTTTGGTTCGCAGGAATTCATGGGATTTTAATGGAATTGGAATTTAAATTCCATTCCTTATTGTGTTTGGTTAGCTAAGAGAAGAAATTGGAATTTGATTTGATTTCCAATCAAATCCTTCAACTAATGGAATTCACAATCCTTCAACTTATCTAAGGAAAGTTTGAAATCCCTTGGTATGTTTATAAAAATACCTAAATAACCCTAGTTGTTCTTCATTATGCTCATCTCCAACATCACAGACATTTATCTCCGGCCACCGTCACTACATAATTCCGGCCAGATCTCAACCAATTTTTCCGGCGATATCTGAACTGTGTTTTCCGGCGAGTCTAAACTGTGTTTTCCGGCCACATCTCAACCAAATTCCGGCCAGATCTCAACTAAATTCCAGCCAGACCACAGACATTTATCTCCGGCCATCGTCAGTACATAATTCCTGCCATATCTCAACCAAATTTTCCAGCGAGATCTGAACCGTGTTTTCCAGCGAGTCTGAACTGTGTTTTCCGATGATATCTAAACCATGCTTTCCGGCGAGTTTGAACCAACGAAAGCCCAGTTTTTTCTTTGTATATTTTGATCACTGGTAGTGGTCGGCAATCGATTTAGGTTTCAACAGACACTGGCTTTGGATTATTGGTGGTCGTCGGCGATTGACAGTTGAAGCACACCTCCTTTGATGGTCGAACACAGGTAGTGGCCGATGGTGATGGTAGCCGCCGACATTAGAGATGGTGAAAAGTCGTGAATTTTTTTGAAGGGTAATTTTGTCATGTTTTGTATCTTCTCATTCTAATCCAATTCACATAGTGTATAACCAAACACATTATGGAATTCAAAGGAATCCATCCAATTCCAATTCCGATTCCAATTCCAATTCTAAATCCAATTCCAATTCCGAAACATTCTGCGAACCAAACGTCCCCTTAGAGTTTTGTTTGTTTAGCGAAGCCAGTAACAGGACTTGAATGAAAAGTCGGGTTATACTCAAGCCTCGAGTCATATGATCACCTTTATATAAAAACCTAATTTTGTATACGTACCTATATATATAATTTTATGTATACGTATCTATTCCTGCAAATAGCAGAAGACAGTTTTGCTCGCCCCTTTGTTGCGCGGTGGCGCAGACCTGAGCCTTGATGCAGTCTGTAATATCGTCCAACATGGTGGACTTTTCAAAAAATAAACTACTGCAAAAAGCCAAAAGGCAGAAAAAAAATTATTTCAAATAAAAACCACCATGAAGGAAACTACTGTAGGTCGATCAAGGACCAAGCTAGAGTTTATAGGTTATGAGTCGAAAATGTTTTGATCATGTGGCAATAGGTTTAAGTCAAATTGGGGTGATCCGGCCCGGTAAAACCATAATGGAACGTGGTGAAGTGGCGGCAAGGCTTTCAAGTGTGGGTCCCGCTTAGTTATACAAACTAATGAAATTGTCACGTCTTATTGGCCTCGGTAAGTATCGGGGGCATGGGTTTAAATGGATAGAAATACCGGCAATCAACCTGATCTAGCTTATTAGGTGAAAGTTGGAAGAAATATTTGGGTAACGGGTTACTTGTTCTAATACTTTAAAAAAAATAAATAAAATATATTAATAATAATAATAAAAAAATAAAACCAAGAGTTGTCGGTTGAACTCGGGTATGATCCTGTGTAGTATTCTTTTTCAGGGACGAAAAAGTCTTAAGTGTGGGGATATTTGATGTGTTGTAAAACACACTTATTTTCTGCACCTTTTATCTACGTTTTTGTATTATATTTTATGTATTTTAGCTTGTTTTATATAGGTTTTACATAGTTTATATTTATCTTGTAGGTTTCGGTTAAAGGAAGAGAAACCAGATTTTTTAAGCAGTTTACGAGCCTTTTACGCATACGTTTTCAAGTAAAACTCAAAGCCCGGCCCATATGCATCATGGACAAGCCCATTCTATACATAATATTATAACATAAAAAAAATAAAAGAACCCTAACTTGGGCAACACCTGCGATCGGCAGCTAGGTAGAAAGAAGAAAAGAGAAAAAGTTTTGTGGAAGCCAGGTCTTGGAGTTTTGGCAGCTAGGGAAGGAAGAAGAAGACAAGGACAAGTATTGGGATCATTTACCATCGATTATTGCAGCCAATAACAGCTCGGATTCAACCTCATATCCTTTCTCCTTAAACATTGTTCATCATATTATTTTACTTGATCAATTGGTACATAGTTTTGCAATTGTGTTAGAGATTGACTTGTTTATGATTGCTATTGATTGTTGAATGATTGTTAAGATGATTGGGATGAGTTTATTGATGTTTTTATTAAGTGTTCATGACTGTCCAAATATGATTAGAGGCTAAACTTGTTAGTTCTACCTAGGAATGATGATAATTGTTAGTGTTTGATAAGTTTGTTGGATTGTTTGATTAATAGACTTTAATTGTTATTGTAAAGTTTGATTTAGACATGAAATAGGTTGTGTTTAAGGGCTGGAAATTTTGGTAATTCATTGCATAAACTCCTTGCGTTGGTTGATTAGTTTTGTATTGATTGATCGGTGCTTGTTTGATTATAGACTTTGTGTTTAAGGTTTGTTTGCGGTAGGAACAACCGTAGGGTTTTGTTGCATGAATTTGAGGTTAAAGTATAGCGGTTAAACACCTTCTTAGAGACCGAGAGGTGATAAGAAGTTATGGTTGTCTCATTGCCTTTGCATGCTAGAATAAGAATTGCGCGAGAGCGAGTTCATTTCTTGTCAGGATTAGGTGTTTTGAGCGACTAGTTGATCTATTTTGGTTTAAGTTGAATTGTTCCTCTATCCTTGGTGGTGTAGTATTCATTGCCATTAGGGTCGAGTGTTGGTGAGACCGAGAGGTGAGTCAACATTAGAACACGTTAGCAATTGTTTCCCAGTTTGGTCACTTTAGTCGATTTTGGGGACCGGTGTCTAGATATCATTAGTCGTGTCATCTTTAGGGACCGGTGTTTAGATATCATTCAATCCATTAGCTTGTTAGGCCTACAGTTAATTCAGACCTAGGTAGACGCTTTTCTCCATCCTAAGTTAACACAGTTAGTTTGTCGTTAAGTTTTCTATTTTAGGTAACTTTTGTCAGTCAGTCTAGTTAGTTCAGTTAAGTTAAAAGAAATCAAAAATCAATTAAATATTATTCTTAGGTAGGTCTTGTCTAGGGTTAGAGATCATTAGCGTTCTTGCGTGTCCACGTGTTCGATACTCGAACTTCCTAGGTCTATACTACTTGCGATCGGTACACTTGCCGGTTGTGTGTGGTTTAGGATTTTAGTTTTATATTTAAAGCTTAGTTGTGAGGGTCATTGTTATAGGGTTATCAGACGCACATCAGCAGGCACGAGGGTCCTTGATGGGTGGCGGGTACGTCACCCAACTTGCGATATCTCTAGGCCAGGGAGCTTTGGTGGACGGCCTGCTCATCGATCCGACCCCTCCAAGCGCGCTGGACCGCATCCGTTGTGGCGGAATGCACATTGTGCGTTCGTTTCCGGGGCCCAACGGCCCGTACGACCGACTGGTGGCCGGGGCGGGGGCACGTGTGCCTTAAGTCCCGGTGCCTTTAGTCGAGCCCCCCCCCCGGTCGCGGCACCGGAGGTGGAGCTTGTCCATGAGCCTGTCGACACGGGGGAGGGAGCCGGCGGGGATTCGGACGACAGTGGTGATGGACGTGAGGATCCGCGCGCATCTCAGGCAAGTTTTAATATATTATCGTTTTATCATTTCTTTTAATTCGTCTTCGTATTAAACGTATCTATGTTGTTTTGTTGTTAGGGGCCGACGCAGCATGTTCCACGCACATATCGCGCCGTGCATCTGGGTCCCGCCACCGACGCTAGGTTGGAGGCCCTTGAGTTGGAGATGAGGCAGATGTCGCGCCAGATAGACTGGCGGATGAGCCAGATGTGGCGCCAGATCGACTAGCTTGTTAGCAGTCGGGTAGCGGAGCTGTCTGGACAGCAGTACACCGTGCCACCGCCACCACCCCCCAGTTTTGACCACGAGGCGAGCACGTCTGGCTTGAGACGCGGACGGGGCGACGACGTGGATGCCGCGGACGGTTTGGGGCCTAAGCGCAGGGGAAAGGACGACGCCGACGTTGGCGCGGCGTTTAGGGGCCATGACGACGGCTTGGGCATAAACATGGACGACTTCCTGTCGTAGATTTTTATGTTTTAGTTGTCGTATTTTCTTTTATTTGTACAGTTTATCAATATAACAATGATTTTTGGTATATATATATATGTGTGTGTTAATTGTTTTCACCAAAATAATATTAAATATTAAATAAATAATTAATATGTAATGATAATAATGATAAATAACAATAACTATAATAACAAAATAAAAAATAAAAAAACATAATAAGACAATATTGGCGGTGTTTTCCAGAAACACCGCTCAATACGCCGCGTATAGCTCTATACGCGGCATATTGTGCGGTGTTTTAGCAATTGGGGATGGGTGTCCCTAGAAAATCCGTTTACAATTCATGCGGTTTGCTTTGGATCGGTTTTGTCTACAACAGTGGCTCATCTGCCTCATCAACTTTTTTACTTCTAAACCACACCAAAAAATACTGAAATGTTGATTAATTCTTCACATTGGTTATGGAAAATATGAATATTATGATAAACATTTAACTAAAATATACTTGTTACAACAAAGAGAGTAGCCACGGCTGATAAGAATGATCCATACCACATTATTGTCAGCTTGGTCGAGTTCCCCTTTCGAATATATATTAATGATGGGAATTATGGTTCTCGATGAAACCGAAAAATATGGAGAGAAAGAGAGAGGGGGGGGGGGGTCACGAATTTGTTGTGAGATTTGTGGTTATGTTACGATGTTAATTAATCTCCTCCATATATTTATATACACCCAAGAGAAAACCATTGATTAGCAAGAAAAGGTAATATGGTTCATCTACAATTACCTAGCTAATATAATAATAAGGTATAATTTAATTATTTTGATTTATTATTATATAAAGGAAAATTGTTTTTAAATACTCCCAACTATGACCAATTGGCAAATAACAGGCCCAACTTTGCACTTGCTGGTAGCGGTCCCAACTAAAGGATTATTTGTTTTTAACGGTCTGCGACTAACAGATGACTAACTCCGTTAGTATGTTGCTTACGTGGCATGCCTAGTTGTCAAAAAAGATATACATGGCAGCTAATGTGTAAAACGAACCTTCATCATCATACCCTACCCCTAGCTCCACCCCCTCCCTCCCACCAACCGGAAACCACCACCACCATAACCTTCTTCTACCTCTTTTATGCCACCACACACATTACCAACCTATCACCTGTCACACCCCAACCTAAGGCGGAAATGTCGGGGCATGATCCGATTGCTCACAGCTCGAAGATTCTATCATATATAAAATGTGATTAATCTAATTAATTATTTAATTCAAATAATACACAATATCTAAATACAACAATACAATTCAAATAAATAAATACAATCAATTAAATTAAAGTTTGTCTTCATTATAATCCTAAGGTCTTTCTAAATGTCCAAACTTCAATCTTCAATCAACCTGCATATGCGTAGAAAATGGAGTTTGATCAACAACACATATTGAGTGAGATGATCACCAATTTTGAAACATTAATTAATAACATATATAAATATATATATATATATATATATATATATATATATATAGTTGATAAATGATAAATGGCACAAACCAATCAATGTGGTAATAATTAACCAAACCTTAACAAACCAAAATCAAGTATATTCGTGTGCCAATGAATCGTTGCCAAGCGAATCGGGCTCCGGTTACTAAGACGGTCGTATGATCATACTAATGAGAACCCTATACAAGGGGATATGCTGGACCTCTCCGAAACATTATCAAGTAAACAATTAAATATGTAGCAATTAGCAAATAGCATTCAATTGATATTCACACAACAATTATGTTTGCGATTTTGGGTATATATATAGAATAGAAAATATGAGTAAGTATGTGTATGTCCCCAAAACGTTAGAAAACAGTGTATAAAAAGAGGAATGATCAAACTCACCTTAGATTAAAGGCAAGCGAGTATAATTAAGAATAAACGAGTAAACGGATAAGCGAGTCGTCCAATACGCGTCAAACGAGATAAATGATCAGAACCTGAAACGTTGTGATATGAAACTATAAATAAAAAAGAACTTAATTCTGCTGGAATCAATCCAAACGGATGAGTAGAAATCCAGTTATGTTGAATTAAACGTTTAAGCGAGCTGGTACTGACCAGAATCCGAACAGCGAGTCGGATGTCGGGTTTTGGTCAGTAGCCTTAAAATTTTGTTACGAGAATAAAAGTCTTCTGGACCGAACATTGAATCCGACCAGAATCATGAGAAGACGCAAAGTCAAACTTGTTGACTATTTTACCCTTTATCGGGTTTTAAAGCAATTGACCAGTCAACACCCTTCAACCACCGAAATCAATTGAAGTTTATTGACTAGAGAATATGGATGAACGATTTTACAGTTTACAACTTACCCGGAAAGTGAAAAGATTGATGAGAAACGGAAGTCAAAGGTCCTTGAGTTTGCAAAGTCAACGAACAAGTCTTGAATCTTCAACAAATATGCAAAAACTGAAGGGTTGGAGGATGAACAGAGGTAAGGGACGGCTGGAGGATGTTCTTTAGGGTTTGATTAATGTTTACAGCAGATTTTAATGGTTGTTTATATAGAAAAACATAAAACAAACTAATTATGGGCTTTTTGGCCCGTTTAAGCAAGTAAATATGTTTTAAGGAAAGAATCACCAAAAGATTCATAAAGATCTAATCTTGGACAAGGGAAAATGAATTAAGAGTTGTATTTTAGTTATAGTATGATTACTTGGTCCTTAATTATCTCTAATATGCCTAAAATAAACGATTTTATACCTTAAACGAGTTAACGAACGAAGGCGAACCAAGATTGGGTGCAGTGGGGCCACCGCGCTGCTAGGCTAGCTGTCGCGTGGCGCTCCGGAGGTGTGGGGGATAAGTTTCACACGTTGTCACATTTAGTCCTTGTATTTTGGTCTTTGAGCATTTTTATGAACTTTTGATAATATAAATAAGATTTAAACACTATTTAAAGTACAAGGGCTTCAAGTGAATTATTAGAAACTTAAATATTTATAATTATTTGGTGTTTGATTAATAATAGTGATCCAAAATATTTTCGAGTTGGGTTATACGCAACGAATATAGTTTCAAAAATCCGAGATGTTACAGTCTCCCCTACTTTAAGGAATTTCGTCCCGAAATTAAGGAAAACCAAAACATCATCGTTTTGAAAATAATTTATACTTTTAAAGAAAATATCATAAAATAGAACTTTCAATAACTGAAGCAACGCTTCGAATGGCAATCCGATAAGGGCACTTATGTATATGATGTACCAGCAGCGTATCCACCATGTCCTTATCACCTCCTCATTCGTACCGTTACTCAAATTACTTTCGGTTCTAAATCATGACACACAATTGTACATATTATGATTTCCATGCGAGGACTTGAATAATTATGTTCGCGACCATAATTACTCTTATCGTCGGATGGTCCACATAATTCGTTTCATCATGTGGGTTATAAAACGTTTTAAATAAAGTTTTTAAGAGGAAACAATTTTTTTGAAAATTCTAGATATAATTTCAAATGATAATTAATAAATGTTCGTGTTGAATTAATAAAACTGTGAGATTTCAAAGAACTCTTTTGCTTATAAAAGTAAAATTTTGAAAATTGAAGAAAATAGGTTTGGTGAAACAGATGTTATTGTGATAATCGAGATTAAGGAAATGAGATGGAGATACAAGATCCTAATAGATTAACTTCGATAAAGAAATTTTATTCAGGGGATGGATTACGCAAAGGTTTAATTTATAACAAATAGTTAATGGCATATGGAGTCCTTAAATATCGTATTCTTTAGGAATGAATTTCTTAAGATCGAGAATATAAGTTTAAACATCGTTAACGAAAATTTTGGTGAGTCGAGTTTGGTTAATTTAAGTACTTATGAGATTAAAGAGAAGTTAATATAAAATTTTAGCCTTTCAAGTTTGTGATTTTGAGATGAGATTAATTCGATTAAGATATTTTAAAATATTATAATAGTTAATAATTTAAATATTAATGATAATGCGAAAATATACGTATTTGAATTAAATTGTTAATAGATTAAATTGGGAAACGGATATTCCCGAACCACCGAGATAGTCCTATTCTAATTAAATCTTTAAATTAGATAAAATATAAAGTATGTAATTGACGAGATTAGATTAAATTGGGAATTTGTGGATTTTTTTCCTTTTTCATAAAATCGTTATAATTATTAGGAAATATGCAAATTGAATATGGAAATTTAAATAAATAACAAATTTTTTTTAAATTAATTGCGTTAGCAAAAATAAGATGCGAAACATTTAATAAGATAAGATAAATGCGAGGTTAGAAATGCGTGAACCACCATGACCATTCTAACAACTACGAATTTATCATTTGAAACATTTCAAAATTTTTAAAAAAATTTCAAAGTAGGGAGTTGAAATATTTACGTTAATGTTCAATCAAAAAGTCAATTTAATTATAAAAGTTAAATTAATTAATGAAAAATTTTTAATTTAAAATGGAAATTAAATTTAGAGAATACATAATTTAGTTTAATAATAATAAAATTTACAATAATAAAATTTTAATAATAAAGATTTATAAAGTGGAAAATAAGTTGTGAAAAACCATCATAATATTGAGGAAAACAAGAGATAATAAAATATTTATAGTTTAAGTTGAGGATAAGGATTTAAATGTACTTAGAAATTTATAGTTCGAGAATATGGATACAATTAAGAAAATATAATTTAAATAAGATTTTAACGGATATGAGTTAGTATAAGATTTCTTATTCGGTGTATTTTAGTTTTGTCGAGATTGGCGGTCGTTTGATTAACAGCTTACAGCAGCAAACTCCATGGCGATTCTAGTAGTCAAATGGAAATCACGAGAAGTAGGCGAACGACGTTGATTACGATGTTTTCCTAGGAAAGACATTCTACGAGGATCAAGAATGAGATTTTAATGAAATAATGGGTAAGTTGTAGGAATGAGTTGATAGAAATAATGGGGATGCGTATGTATATGTATTAGTACTAGTGAAGACTCGAGGACAAGTCAAGAATTAAAATAATATATATGAGTTGGAAGTATTTAAGTAAATAATGTTTTATAAAATTTTCCAAAAATAAAATAACCAAGCATATCAAACGAGTTGACCTCCCATGAGCTTTCCATGGCAATTTGAATGGCCCAACTAGATAAACAACATAAAGTTTGTGAATTGGCCTTCCATGAGCATTCCATGGCAATTTGATGGCCCAATTCAAATAACGAGTAATAAACAATTGAGTTGTTCAGCCCATGAGCGTGTACATGGCATTTAACTGACCCAACTAATTAACGAGTTATCGAATCAATGAAGTTGTTCGGACCATGAGCGTTACATGGCATTTAACCGAGTCAACTAAATATCGAATCAACGAATCAAATATAAGTAGTTGGTGTATCTCGGGAACCACCCCGGACGATACGTTCCAACCAAAAATACGTTCCAACCATAAACAATTGAGTTGTTCAGCCCATGAGCGTGTACATGGCATTTAACTGACCCAACTAATTAACGAGTTATCGAATCAATGAAGTTGTTCGGACCATGAGCGTTACATGGCATTTAACCGACTCAACTAAATATCGAATCAACGAATCAAATATAAGTAGTTGGTGTATCTCGGGAACCACCCCGGACGATACGTTCCAACCAAAAATTAAATCGAAAATAGTTTAAGAAATGAATAGTTGGAGTGCCCATGGATTTCCATGGATTTTTCACCCAACTAAGCATTTAAAATAATTTAAAAACACAACTTGGAAGTATAACCGTTTAGCCGGTTATGTTTACCACGTAACCGTTTAGCCGATTACGGGTACCACTTGAAGTTATGGTTGTACGAGATTTGTCATACCCCCACGCTTCAAGGTGAAAGAGTAAAACACGTGAATTTTTAAGAAATTTCCCATAATAAAAGGTAATCTACTAAAATTAAGAGAATTTAAAATTATTTTGAGAGTTGAGACATAACTTCGGAATTTGTTTGTGTGTGCAACAAATAAACAAGATAAATACAATTTAAATAATTAATCTAAGCAAGCTGTAAACAATTATTAATTAGCACATAAGGCAGTTTAAATAAACACGTATAGGGTTCCTAACATATGTCTAGGACCATTTCTAACGACCTATCTTATAACCTCTTCGGCTCTGATACCAATCTGTCACACCCCAACCTAAAGCGGAAATCCCGGGGCGTGATCCGATTGCTCACAGCTCGAAGATACTATCATATATAAAATGTGATAATATCTAATTAATTATTTAATTCAAATAATACACAATATTTAAATACAACAATACAATTCAAATAAATAAATACAATCAATTAAATTTAAGTTTGTCTTCATTATAATCCTAAGGTCTTTTTAAATGTCCAAAATTCAATCTTCAATCAACCTGCATATGCGTAGAAAATGGAGTTTGATCAACAACACATGTTGAGTGAGATGATCACCAATTTTGAAACATTAATTAATAACATATATATATATATATATATATATATATATATATATATATAGTTGATAAATGATAAATGCGCAAACCAATCTATGTGATAATAATCAATCAAACCTTAACAAAACAAAATCAAGTATATTCGTGTGCCAATAAATCGTTGCCAAACGAATCGAGCATTGATTACAATGACTAAATTGTCTGTTTACCTTCGCCAAGCGAATCGGACTCCGGTTACTAAGACGTTCGTATGATCATACTAATGAGAACCCTATACAAGGGGATATGCTGGACCTCTCCGAAACGTTATCAAGTAAACAATCAAACATGTAGCAATTATTGAATAGCATTCAATTGATATTCACATAATAATTATGTTTGCGATTTTGGGTATATATATAGAATAGAAATATGAGTAAGTACGCATATGTCCCCAAAACGTTAGAAAACAGTGTATAAAAAGGGGAATGATCAAACTCAACTTAGATTAAAGGCAAGCGAGTATAATTAAGAATAAACGAGTAAATGGATAAACGAGTCGTCCAATACGCGTCAAACGAGATAAATGATCAGAACCTGAAACTTTGTGATATGAAACTATAAATAAAAACAAACTTATTTCCGCTGGAATCAATGCAAACGGATGAGTAGAAATCTAGTTATGTTGAATTAAACGTTTAAGCGAGCTGGTACTGACCGGAATCTGAACAGCGAGTCGGCAGTCGGGTTTTTGGCAATAGCCTTAAAATTTCGTTACGAGAATAAAAGTCTTCTGGACCAAACGTTGAATCCAAAGAGAAGCATGAGAAAACCCAAAGTCAAACTTGTTGACTGTTTTACCCTTTATCGAGTTTTAAAGCAATTGACCAGTCAACACCCTTCAACCACCGAAATTAATTGAAGGTTATTGACTAGGGAATATGTATGAATGATTTTACAGTTTACAACTTACCCGGAAAGTGAAAGGATTGATGAGAAACGGAAGTCAAAGGTCCTTGAGTTTGCAAAATCAACGAACAAGTCTTGAATCTTTAACGAATATGCAAAAACCGAAGGGTTGGAGGATGATCAGAGGTAAGGGACGGCTGGAGGATGTTCTTTAGGGTTAGATTAATGTTTACAGTAGATTTTAATGGTTGTTTATATAGAAAAACATAAAACAAACTAATTATGGGCTTTTTGGCCCGTTTAAGCAAGTAAATATGTTTTAAGGAAAGAATCACCAAAAGATTCATAAAGATCTAATCTTGGAAAAGGGAAAACGAATTAAGAGTTGTATTTTAATTATAGTATGATTACTTGGTCCTTAATTATCTCTAATATGCCTAAAATAAACGATTTTATATCTTAAACGAGATAACGAACGAAGACGAACCAAGATTGGGTGCAGTGTGGCCACCGCGCTGCGCGGCCAGCAGGTAGGCTAGCTGTCACGCGGCGCTCCGGAGGGTGTGAGGGATAAGTTTCACACGTTGTCACATTTAGTCCCTGTATTTTGGTCTTTGAGCATTTTTATATACTTTTGACAATATAAATAAGATTTAAACACTATTTAAAGTACAAGGGCTTCAAGTGAATTATTAGAAACTTAAATATTTATAATTATTTGGTTTTTGATCAATAATAGTGATTCAAAATATTTCCGGGTCGGGTTATACGCAACGAATACAGTTTCGAAAAATCTAAGATGTTACACCACCAACCCTAACTTCTTACCCTACTACAATCTCCTTTATTCTTCATACATCATACTAACATTATCCTCTGATTTAGCGAATTCAAAGTTCAATATTTGTGGGTTTACTCTTTCTGGTGCATTTCCACCATCGTTGTCCTCGTTGAGTGGTTGCTTTCGCAGGTTCTCAACGGAACAAATTCTCCCAATTCTGAGCTCGTCGAACCTCAATCCCTGCTCCGTTGACATGCAACTCACAAAAACCCCGTTTCTTCGATCTCTACTAGAATTTGTTCACAAACCCATATCCGCTCTAAACACTACTGGAGTTTTGCCCTAATTAAAAAGCCTAACCATCCTCTCCTAAAACCGCCTATATTTGATATTCTGATTGCTTCTTTCTAAGGTTTTGAGATGGTGATTTATGACAGGATTTTAGATGGTGATTAAAGATGGTGGACGATGTGGGTGCCTGCGGGGTGGTGGTGGTGGTCCGTTAGTGAACATAGTGGCGGCGGCTACGGCCAGCTGGAGCAGAGTGGTGATGGCCAGTGGAAAGGTTTGTTGATTGAAATTTAAAGGTGGGTGTTGATTGAAGTTGAAAGGTGGGTGGGTGGGTTGGTTGAAGATCTGGGTTTTTTATTTTGGTTTGAAGATTTGAGATTATTGTCACGCAAGCTGCCACATATATTTTTTTGACAACTAGGCGTGCCAAATAAGCAACATACTAATGGAGTTAGTCATCCATTAGTCGCGGACCGTTAAAAACAAATACCTTTTTAGTTAGGACCGACACCAGCCAAGTGCAAAGTTGGGCCTGTTATTTGCCAATAGGTCATAGTTGGGAGTATTTAAAATCAATTTTCCTTATATAGATGATAATGATGGCCATATGTGTGTGTGTGTATGGGATGGTTTAGAAGAGAAATAAGATTACTGTGAAAAATGAATATGGACCACTTGTTTTATTTTATGTTTTAAATGCTTAAAGATAAATGAGGAAAGTATTAATACATGCTCTCTCTTCAATTAATATAACTAATAAATATAATAGTTATCTATTTAATTAATATAACTAATCAAATTATTATAATTGGAAAATATTAAGAATTCATTTATTTTTATAACTTATTTTTTCTCTCTTAAATTTTTATCCTATACAAGTACAATTTATTCATACATTAAAATTTCTTTTTATCCAAAACCGATTTCTTCCAACTCAATATATTAATATCCATCAACACGTGGTTACATTATGGTGAATAGTACAAAAAACTATCTTACACGTGTTTGCATTAAATATCAATAAAAAAGTACACAACCTACACAAAAACATATAATCTACACTTGTTCTAAGAATAAGAAAACGTATAACATACACACGAAAAACATATAACCGACACACAAAATTCAGCATCAATAAACTACACACGCACAAGAAAACATATAACCTACACACGAAAAACATATAACCTGCACTCAAAAATTTTATGCTACACAAATACAATTTATTCATACATTAATTTTTTTTTCTATTCAAAACCAATTTCTTCCAACTGAATATATCAATATTCATCAACAAGTACATTGTGATGAATAATACAAAAAACTATCTTACATATGTTAGCATTAAATGTCAATAAAAAATATACAACCTACACAAAAACATATAGCATACACTTGTTCTAAGAATAAGCAAACATATTACCTACACACGAAAACACATATAATCTACACACGTATAGGATATGTGTATCTTTGTCTAGTTTATATAATTATTGATGTCGAATTACATATGTAAGTTGTATAATTTTTTGCATGTTGTACTTTTTTATTGTTCAAAACAAGTGTAAGTTATATAATTTTGTGTATGTTGTATATTTATTGTTTATTTTTAATGAACACGTTTGTATGATATTTTTTTATTATTATTTATAACAATAATTTTTCTAAGTATATCAATTGAAAAAACATATTATGTTATGATATTTATTAATTAAAGAGGACTTATTATGGTTATATTGGTTGTATTAATTGAAAAAAGAGAGATTTATTATGGTTATATTAGTTGTATTAATTAAAGAGAGATGATACATTTATTGTTGTATTTACATTTTTTATTTATTTTTAAACATTTAAAACATAAAATAAAACTAGTGGCCTATATTCATTTCTCACATTTCTCACCGTAATTTCATTTCTCTCCTGAACTTAAACATATATATATATATATATATATATATATATATATATATAGGGTGAAGTTATAATAAGAAGTGGAGTGTGTCTAAGAAGTGTAAGAAGTAATCTGGTGCGTTAGATTTGGTGATCTGATGGTCTAGATGGAAAGTGTGTTTTATAGGCGGTGTGTTTTATTTTAATACTTGTTTTAAAACACTCCATGGGCATAATCGTCCAGTGTGTTATATTATATATGGAAACATTATCAATCAATAATTATCATTTTTTTAATTCAAACTTAAAACACACCACCAAAAACATTATAAGATATTTAACAGTGTGTTTTAAATCAAATTCTTAAAACAACACCAAATTTAAAACACAACACCAAGAACACAAAGAACAAAAACACATTTTCATTAAAAGAAACACACCGCTGAATTACCAAAATACCACACTATTATTTTATTTTTTATGTAGGTTCGTTCAAAATATCATCATTTTTCTCAGGCTCATTGTGTAATTTTTTATGCTTGTTAGAAAATTAAATAATAGTTATAAATTTTTTTTATATTCCATAACAGCAATTTGTCTTTTTACTTTTCCCCTGCCTTCGTTCAAATTTTCATTGATTTTCTTGTCTTCAAAACAATATATATACACAGTCCACGTATTATTTAGATCACGTTAATTTGCTATCCTTTTTCTAAAATATAGAATACAAATTCACCAACAAGAAAGTTAGGATTTTTTTGGCCGAAGGTCGCCACAAAATCGTTTTCTACGGGTGAATATGCTAGGTCACTAGATTTCTAGACACGCAACATGCAATCTCCCATCAGAACTCACCCTAGTGTTTGAGTAACACCGCTGCTGGGCCTAGGGTTATTTCCAGAACGTCGGTTCATCTCGTCGAGTAACAATCCACTTGGCCCAATCATTTATTATGAGCATTAGATTAGTCTGCAGATTTTAACACTCATTTTAGCTTTAAACTCAAACTGGAGTAAAGAAATACATTCATTGAATTGAACATCAGTCCAAGACCCCCATTAATCATACCACAGTCGTTGTTTAAAATCTAAGTAGTTATGATCCAAATTTATAAGTAAGCCCTTCAAATATTTGATTTGCATATTAATTTGTCTATATATCATTATGCATGCAGAACATATTAAGAGACACACAAAATCAAAACTGAGGAAATTTTATTAAATAAAATGTGAACAAGTACAATATGCAATTAAATAAGGTCTTCAATAACTCTCATATTAGAAATATGTTCTTTAAAAACTTTAAGTGGGAGACCTTTAGTCATAGGATCCACTAGCATATTATTTGTATTAGTATACTCAATACAAAGTTTATTTTCCACAACTCGTTCACGCACGAAGAAATACTTTGTATCAAGATATAAACCAGCTCTAGTCGAACTGTTACTGTTCGAGAAACTAACGACAACTGTTATCACAATAAAGCTTCAATGGTCTAGAAATGGAATTGACTATTTTGAGTTCAGTGATCAGATTTTTAAGCAACATTCCATGACATGTTGCATTATAAATAGCCATATATTCTGCCATCGTAATGGAAGTTGTCGTTAGCTATTGTTTATGACTCCTCCATGAGATGGGCCCACCTGCTAACATAAAGATATACCTCGAAGTGGACTTCTTGTCATCTTTGCATTTAGCAAGGTCAAAATCAGAATAACCTACCACTTCTAAATTATCACTTCTTATGTAAGTTAGTTTGTAGTCTTCGTCCTTTGCAGATATCGAAGCACCTTCTTAGCTGCTTTCCAGTGTTTAAGGTCAGGATTAGTCAGATAACTGTCTAACATTCCAGAAATATAAGCAATATCTGGACGAGTACAAACTTTGAGCATACATGAGGCTCCCGACTCCTGATGCATATGGTATCAATCTCATTTGCTCCTTTTCAACCTCTGTTTTCGGACATTGGAATGCACCGAAAACGTCTCCTTCAAATACTGGAGCTGCAGTTGGGTTACAATATTGCACTACTAGAAAACTGATTGGGTTGTGACGCCGAATTGCGTCGGAAAAGCGCCAGAAACAACCGATACCGACGCATTTATGACGCAATTTGCGTGTAAAAAAAAACCCTCGTCGGAAATTCCTTTATGACACATTTCCAACGCAAATTAAAACGCATTTCCGACGTATAATTTTGTCGCAATATTTGACACGTTTCCGACACTTTTTAACAACTTTTAATAATTATAATCACTGTATTTTTAATACCTTTTAATAATTATAAATTTATAATTACTATATTTACAAAATACGGTATTAATTTTTACATTTCCCACGCAGTTATGACACATACAAATTTTTTTCCGACACTACTTTAAATTATTCTTTGACTCAAATCCAACGCAAATATGAAATGTTTTCCGACGCAATTCTGACACATGCATCAATTGATTTCCGACAGAATTCTGACAAATATGAATTGCATTCTGATTCGTTTATTATGCTAAAAATACATAAAAACCACAATACCTATATATAAATGACAACAAATTAACACACAAAACAACTTTTAACGTTTTAAAAACAAAATACAGTCGAAGTCATGGACATCCATAAGAAAACCACAAAACCAGTTTAAACGACCACAAATCCACTACAAACTAAAATGTTTAAAACACTAGATATAAAACTACTACTGAGGACCGGAAGGTAGCAAGTTTCTAATGGCCTCTGCTATACCTCTTTGTATCGCTTCATCCATTTTTTGTTGCATTTCTTGTCGCAATTTTTCTTCCATCTCCTCCCGTGCTTTCCTATCAACTTCCATTTGAACTTCCATATTAGGAATCTACATATTTTTAAAACATGTATAATAATTAGTAAACAACACATAACAACAACAATAATAAAAATAATGATAACAGTAATAACAACATACCTTTTCTTGTAATGGTTGCTCAATAGATGATCGTGTAATCTCGTAAGATGTTGGTTTCCCGGTCACCACGTAATTCAAATCCGAAGATCCTATCCCAAAAACCCGTTTCGTGCGGCCTTTTGCAACAACTTGTGACCAAACAATAGGATCGTCTTCACTGAAATCGGGTCTGTACTTCTCCACCATCACAAGCAAGTACTCCTCCTACGGTTCATCACCAACAATATGATTGTTAGTGTACTAAGCTTCATACAATAATTATTTTAAGATGAAACATATAACTTACATAAGCTTCTCTGGCTCGTTCAGTACAAAACACCATCCCCTCCAAGTTGTTAATGTCTAGCTCTCCAGCCAATAGTTTTTCTTTACCTTCTTTATTAAGGTGGGTAACAAGAAATATTTCCTTATAAGTTGGTTCCCTACCAAGGACCTTCCTCTAGAGAAATAACAGGATATAGAATGCAGTAAATGTTAAAAGATACACATATATTAAAAGTAAGAAAAATATTATTTACTTACTAGTCTAACATGATACTCATCGTATCCAATTGATCCACCTGTATGTCAGGAAAACTTGCCACTACTGTCGGTTTCATGCGGTTGTCTTTCGCGTTTTTAGACTTTTTGTTCCAATCCTCAGTGTCCCAAGCATGTAAAAACTAAAAAACAAAAAGACAAAAAAAGTATGCATAATATAAAAAAGACAAACAAGAAAAGGAATGATATCAAATTGTTTATTAACTCACTTACATCACACATCTCTTCCCATACATTTTCAGCAATCAAATCAGGCGGGAATTTTCGAATGATATCAAACTTGTTATCGCTTTCCTCGATTTACATCCGTCTAACTTGGCTTTTTTTGAAGATTGTAATTTTAAGTTATATATGATGTCCCTGTATCGTGATTTCATCATGTTGAGAAAAGCTTCACGATTAAATTCATTGCAATTAGGATCCCAATTCCAACAAGTCTGCAAAAAATAAAAAGTGAAAGTCAAACGTGTTAAGCTAACAAAAATAACCAAACTGTTAATAAATAAATATGTGATGCATTACCTTAAATTTGTCATACATCTTATCGAGTACATCCTTTGGGACCTGTCTAAATGTGGTCCATGGTCCTTTGAGATGCTCACGTAGAATGGCGTAAATACTTTGGTGAACATTAAATGATCCAAACTTGTAATGTTAAAAATAATCAAATAAGTAGGATAAATTCAAACCAGACGTAACACACTTTGAACAAGTGATCTCAAATTCCAAAAATAACCCAAATATATTTATAATAACATAGATTAAAATGAAGAAACTGAAGACATACTCTTGACCTACTCGCTCTATAGGTGGCTTTTGAGAAAGGCCATGAGCTCTGCCTCCGGAAGTAGAGTCGCGTTGAGAGGCATAATGAGGTGTTTCATCCCCATCGTCATTGTCATTGCCATTGTCCAACTCATGATCATAATCATCATCCTCATTGTCAGAGATCGACTGTAAGTGTCACGAGTGTATGGAATCAGGCGTACTAGTACAACTACTATTACCAGGGCCAATATGTCTCCCATGACATACGACACGACCTCCTGCCCCACGAAATACGACACGACCTCCTGATGAGGTGTATTTCTGTAAGCTACTAGCATCACCACTAGCAGGACTAGAGTCAACTGACTATTGTCTACGTGATCTAGTACTCGGATGCGGTACACGTCCACGAATGCCACGACCACCACCAGGTCGCTTATCTTGACTACCAGACATAATAAATACACCCTGCATTTATTATAAAACAAAAATGGTTTACATAATGTTTACTTTTTGAGTGTATGCTTCTTGTGTACTCAAGTTTAACCCCTCAACAACTGAACAAAGTATTCTTCACAAACAAACTAATAAACAATTTATGTTTCTAAGTGTACAATATCAAAAAATATTTTATTTTTGAACTTAACCTGAGACTAGCTTAATTTTGTAGAACTTGTAATCATGTTTAAGAACATTTTTAAACATATATTGCACTACCCATTTGATTGAAACATTAACACAAACACCTTATGTGCACAGTGCAGTTACCACACATACACATGTAAGCTTAATTAACACACAAGTGCACTTCTTGAATCAGCCATCCAATCTATACTTATCAATTTTGAATATTACGACATCAAACAGTTACCACACATACACATGCAAGCTATTATTAATGTTTTTATTTTTTACCCTATGATGATAATGAAGAACAACGATGAATGTTACGACGTCATACAGTTACCACAGTAACCTCGTGCGTTTATCTCTCCGGTGAAGATGAACAGCTACGATGGTCTGCTATTGAGAAGTATGTGAGAGTGACGGCAGTCACAACTGCAGGGTTAAAAAACTAATTCAAATGGCTTTTATTAGAAAATAAAAAAATCACTAGTGGACTTAAAACTTGTGCTAATATGATTAAATATTCTAGTGGGGCCCGAATTCACTTAAATCGGTTTCTTATATACTTTGGTTCGGTTATTTCGGTTTTGAATACCCGGTTAACTGAAAACGAACAAAAAATAATTGATTTTCCAAGAAAAAAAATAAAAACGTGGGTAATTGCTTCGATTCAATTCTTCAGCCCGTTAATTGGTTTTGGAGAAATAAAAGTATTCCACATATAGTGAACTATACAAAAAAAATGGATAGAAAGACAAACGTTTGAATGCAACTTATTCCATCTTTTGCACAAAATTATTATAAACGAAACATGTTTACTTCACAAACTTAAACATTTTATACGTTTACATAAATATGGGGGTATAATTAGAACATACAATTCTTAATAATCGCATAAGTACAACTGTAGCGTTACATGTGTGCGTGTAAATTTTATAGCATGTATGGGTTAGGGAGAAAGACATTACCCATATAGCGAAGTTGTATAAAGAAATGTATTAAAAAACAAATGTTTAAGCCTTGAGAGACCAAAAACAAATTATTGTAGTTGGAAACGCGTAGCAAATGGGTAGCAACTTGCTACATATTTTCTACGCATTTGCCACCAAATAACCATTGTGTCACAAATGCGTTGAAACTTACATTGGTATTTTTATTAATGTATTAATAAAAAAACAAAAGTAATATTTGTGTTGGAATTGTGTCAGAAGTTCCGACACGTTTCCGACGCAATTTGTATTTTCTTACTTACCTACCGTATTAATAAAAAAAATTATACAAAGTTGAAATGTTGCGTCAAAAATGCGTCAGAAAAAATATATTAAAAAATATTAAAAAATATAAAATTGCAAAATTAAAGTTTTGTGTTGGAATTGCGCCAGAAGTGTGTACACATTTCCCGTAATATGATTTAATTTAACATATTAAAAAAATTGCAAAACTATAATTATGAGTTAGAAATGTGTTGGAATTTCCGACTCATGCCCGACACAAGTTGTATTATTACGTAAATACATGACATAATGTAACATCCAACTTTTTGTTAAATAATAAATGACGGAAATTTTTGTTATTAACTGTGTGTCATTAAGTTAGTCGTGTGTTAAGTGTTTGAATAATATTTGGATTTGGAATTGTGAGTGGGTTGTAGGGCCCATGGCCCCCTATATAAGCGTAACATCTCCACCCTTTCACCATTTTGTTACCTTTCACCACACACACACTCAAGAACACACACACTTTCTCTTTACATTCCGGATCCAAATCCGTGTAAAAAGAGGAAGAATCTCGTGTGTAGACATCATCAAATAACAAGAATCACGTCCATATCTGAACTCGAACCCAAAGCAAAAGGTAAGTTTCGGTTTAAATGGTTAAGTTTTATGGTTAGAATCGGCATGCAAACAGATATAATGATAGATCGGGTTATGAAATATAAGAAAAATATAAACTTGGTAAGTTATAACCTCTCGGATGCACTTTAAGATAAAAAGGTGGCGTTTGGACTTTGAGAGATGGGTTCAGGATTAGGTGCATGGGGTCAGAATGTGTCGAAAGTTGAGAAAGAGTAAAAAAATCAGGTCTTGAGGAGAGCCACAAAGTAAAATGGCTTTAAAATGGTAAAAACGAAGAAAAGAAGACATTTCGCGTCGCTCAGCCATGAGAAGCGAAACAGTCATTTCGCTTCGCTCAGCCTTGAGAAGCGAAACAGGTTATGCGAAGTGAAATTCCTCCCATGTGAAATTGTTTAAGTTGTTATTAAAATGTGACCCGATTCATTTTCTGATGCGTTTTTGTTAAAGGACCTATTAACGAAAATAAAATTTTTCCAAGCTGACATGGCAGCTCAACCCCATCCAGGGGCTCTGCCCCTTGGACCCTGTTAGGGGCTGCTGCCCTTAGACCCCGCTACCAGGGGCGCTGCCCCCGGACCCCCGTTAGTTGAGAGTTTCACTAACTTAGATGTAGGAAGTAGTAGTAATGGATAATTGACACACGTAATGTATTGTACAGTTAGCCGTGCACAACTAAGGAAGGGCATTACCATTAACGGCGAGAGAAACCAGCTCCAAGTGAGTTCTAGCCCCATTTCCTTGTTATGTTTTCGGGGCTGTGTGCATACTCCTATGTGGCAGTAAAAGGCTTATCTTAAGCGATAGGTATATAATACGTGTATGATCGTGCATTGAAAGTTATTGCCATATGATGGTTATGTGAATGAATGTGTATGTAAATATTATATGCATAAGACAAGTAAAGTATGGGTTTATGATAGGGACCAGACCCTCATATTATCTGAGATGATAGGGACTAGACCCTTATAATATCTGAGATGATAGGGACCAGACCCTTATAATATCTGAGATGATAGGGACAAGACCCTCATAATATTTGAGATGATAGGGACCAGACCCTTATAATATCTGAGATGATAGGGACCAGACCCTTATAATATCTGAGATGTTAGGGACCAGACCCTTATAATATCTGAGATGTTTAAGATAGAATAGCTTATGGTATACCATAGTGTTTTATGAAAGAAAGTATGTAAGTACGTATGCATGTATATAAAGTATGTGTGAAAGAAGTAATAGCAAAGTAAGGTATGAATGCGTATCTTCGGACGCGTATGAGTAAGGATAGGAATGTATTGTATGTTAAATTGATTAACTAGAACTCACTCAGCATAGCTGACTTTTAGTATGCACGCAAGCAAATTGGTTGAGGCAGCTGGCTTGAGGAGGGACACTTGGCACGAGCTAAAGAGACTGGCATCTATGAAGAAGTGTCATGACTATTTTATGTTATGTTATGAAAAAAAAATTTGTATGTTAAGACAAAAATGAATGTTTGTAATGTGATGTTTGAGGTTTTAAATTATTCCGTGAAAGTTTAAATTAACTCTGATTTTAGAACTGTGTTTATGAGTAAATCCAATACCAAAGTAGGGTTACCGGGATCGAGGCCTTACACATAAAATATGCAATTAAAATGATGCGTCGGAATAACGTCAGAAATTCCGACGCATTTCTGACTCCATTTAGTTGTTGTCGGAAATGTGTCACAACATACGACAAAAAATAGGGTTTCATTTTCCGTCGGAAATGTGTCGGAAGCATGTGACAAATTCCGACTAAAAAATTTGCATCACAAATTTTCGTAGCAGTGGTACCCATTTTCTAGTAGTGTTGCATGTTGTAACGAGTAAGGACACTATCAATGTAGGCCTTGAGATAATCCTAAGATCCCTTTGTGATTGTTTCGGTGAATTTCGATGCCATTAACATAAGAAGCATCTCAGAGATCCTTCATGTTGAAGTTATGCGAGAGTAATCACTTCGACTCATGCAACATATCTAAACTATTACTTGACAATAAACTATCATCTACGTAAAGGACAAGTATAGTAAAGTTACTCACACTCATCTTAAGGTAGGTGCATTGATCCACTTGATTCTTTGCAAAACCTTATTTCTTCATGACTTCATCAAACTTTAGGTACTATTGACGTGATGCTTGTTTCAACCCATATAGTCACTTCTTCAGTTTACAGACTAGATGTTCTTGACCTTTAGATTTAAAACTTTCAAGTTGTTTCATGTACACCTCTTCATCTAAATTGTCGTTAAGGAAAGCGGTTTTTACGTCCATCTGAAGCAACTCTCAATCAAAATGAGCTACTAGGGCCATAATGATCCTTAATGAATCTTTTCAAGAGACAGGTGAAAAGGTCTCTTGATAGTCAATTCCCTCTTTCCGAGTGTATCCCTTTGCAACCAATCTCGCTTTATAGCGTTCAACATTCCCATTTGGATCAAGATTTGTTTTGAACACCCATTTACATCCTATGGGTTTGACACTGTCAGGCAATTCTACCAAATCCCAAATGTTGTTTTTCTTCATGGAGTCAAGCTCACCATTCATCGCTTTATTCCATTTAGAAGACTAATCACTGCTTATGGCTGCATTATAAAAGATAGGATCATTAAGCTTTTCGGTGTCAGCTTCAGTCAGGTAGGTTACACAATCATCAAAGTTAATAGGTCTTCTGGACCTAAATGACCTCCTGAGTTGATTAGCGGGATCAACATTATCTTGGTTTTGAGTGTGTGATGTGCCTTCATTTTCTGTTATAACGGGTTTTGAGTAGGGAGAAGCTGGTGCAGTAGGATTAATTGCATTGGGTAAAAGAGGAATAATAATAATCGACGAGTCTCCCTCCGTATATTGTATTTCTTGCAATTCTTCATAAGGGTTAGTACTGCTCTCACTGATCTCATAATCCTCCAGGAACACGATACGCTTGGTGTCACACCCCGGTCGTAATTGGCGGAAAAACCGAGGCGTGGCGACGGGGTCGTGATTGATTGAGCACAATAGATTTAAAAGTCTAAATGCATAAACTTAAAACATGCCAACATTACAACAATTCAACAGGTAGCAAATTCGTTCCATTACAACAGATAATGCTAACATCAATCCTAAATGTCTTCCATCTAAGGCCTCTATCAGCTATTTGCTACTTCCTGCTTCATTTCCTGAAAACATGTAACAAAACGTCAACTACATAAAGTAGATGAGTGAATTCATAGGTTTAAGGAAAAAGGGATTATACACAAGCATACTAGACTAAGTTGTAGGGGTTTATATATAGGGTGTACCATCGGCTAACCCACCACTCCTACAACTTATCCTACCATGCTTGGGTATAAAGCCTGGTTTTAAAAAGGTTTGTAAGACAAGACAAGCGTACCAGACTAGGTTGTTATATAGGGTGTACTATCGGCTAACCCTCCACTCCTACAACCTACTCTGCTAAGCTTGTTTATATTTGTAAATCCAAGGTATAAAGATAGGTCAACTAATAATGTAGTAATAAGCCCTACACAAGCATACTAGGCTAAGTTGTAGGGGTTTATGTATAGGGTGTACCATCGGCTAACCCACCACTCCTACTACATATCCCACTATGCTTGGGTATGCTTATCAACTCAACCAAGACTGCAAGAGTTATGTATAATGATCCCATGTATTGTTCCCATGCATACAGGTGTAATGATATCAAGGATATATGTATAAAGATACCAAAGAATCATATGTAACCATGTCTTGATGATAATGATGATAATGCATAATGATCACACGAGACCTGACATCAACCCACACAAGACCACACGATGCTACTTGATTTCCATGATGGTAACCCAAATCGATTACTTTGGATACCATGAGAGAATTCTAAAGCGTCCACTTTAGTATCTCCTGGATTCCTAATCGATCACTTAGGAAATCCTTCGGATTCTTAATCGAACACTTTAAGAACCCCATAGGTCACGTGTATTCTAAATCGAACACTTTAGAATCCCACATCTAGTGACTGCCTGTCTACCAATCGACCACTTGGGGACCAAACATATGCACTAGTGTGACCTATACTGCCTATGTTCACACGACCACTAGACTGTCCAATGAATGATGTGTTCTCATGACAATGTATAACGGGCATATGACTTTGATTTCCAAACGTCCAATGTTCCCTAAGCGGTCAATGATTCCCATGTTTACTCCTGAATAACTGATTAGACATACACAACTTCCGAGAAAGTTAAGGTATGAGTAACCTGCCATGATTACTTGTTTCCCCAATGTTCATTATTTGCAAAAGATTTGCCAAGAATGTCTATGATAAAGAATGTTTGAATAAATGAGTTTTGTCAAAACGTGTACAGTTACCATGTTTCCATCCCAATGATTTGAAAAGCTTAAAAGAAAAAGGGGGCTATGAACTCACCTTGTTGGCTAAGTATGGTTGCTAGGATGGTCGAGTGCTGCCAAACGTCGATCCTCTAAGTCAAAAACAAGGACATAATAGGTTAACAACACGCTTTAAGTCTAAGAGTATAAGCCTACGCGACCTCGAGCAAAAACCAAGTTTTAAAGTTGAAAACAAGCTGATTCTGGCACATTCGGTCGAATAAGGGCAGGTTCGATCGAATCAGCTACTTGTTCGGTCGAATATGGTACTGGTTCGGTCAAAGGGGCTGGGAAGAACACGTTCAGACGATTGAGGACTCGTTCGGTCGAATAGGATGTACATTCGGTCGAATACAATCGTATTCGGTCGAATGTGTATTCTGATTCGGTTAGTCTGTTCGTTTGCCCAAAAATGCTAGGATGGTCGAGTGCTGCCAAACGTCGATCCTCTAAGTCAAAAACAAGGACATAATAGGTTAACAACACGCTTTAAGTCTTAGAGTATAAGCCTACGCGACCTCGAGCAAAAACCAAGTTTTAAAGTTGAAAACAAGCTGATTCTGGCACATTCGGTCGAATAAGGGCAGGTTCGATCGAATCAGCTACTTGTTCGGTCGAATATGGTACTGGTTCGGTCAAAGGGGCTGGGAAGAACACGTTCAGACGATTGAGGACTCGTTCGGTCGAATAGGATGTACATTCGGTCGAATACAATCGTATTCGGTCGAATGTGTATTCTGATTCGGTTAGTCTGTTCGTTTGCCCACTGGTTCGACCGAATGGTCTCTTGTTCGACCGAATAGGAGATGGTTCGATTGGTCTATTCGACCGAATAGACCTATTCGACTCCTTCAAGCCGGATGACGGAGAAACCTACGGGATTTTGACGATTTTCATGATTTTTCGCCCAAAATCAATGTTTTATACATGGAGATGCTCGGAATCCATAGGGCTATTGATTCCTAACGTTTATAACAACAAAAGTATGCTTTTTGACACCAAAAATGACGATTTTTGACCAAGAACACACTTGAAACAAAAGTTGGGGTTTTTGCTCGATTCGAGGCCGGATTTGATGATAAAAACGTATGATTTTCAAGAAGATCTTACCAAAAACAATAATAAACAGATTGGTGAACTCGAATTTTGGATCGAACAACTTTCTCTCACTACTCTCTCTCTAGGAATGGGGTGTTTGGGTGTGGGTGTGGGAGAGATGAAAGTAAATGGTGGAGTTTGTTCTTGCACTACGCTTATATACTCGGTTCTATCGGGTTCGGGTTTCGGTTACCTACGGGTCAAGGCTAGCTGAGTTCATAAGTTTTAACGAGCTAGAACTTTTCAGTAACAATTTTATAAAAAATCATTTTTCAAGTAATCGCTTGAAATCTTTTTAAATAAACACCTTTTATTTATTTTTTTTTCGAAAACACAAAAATTAATATTTTTCAAACATAAATGTTCTTTTTATGAAATAAACATTTTTTTAGCTAAAATAAACAGATTTTTTCCAATGATATGGATTCCGAACTTATCGTCCAGAACCCAAAGTGTATAGTTTCCGATGATTTCTTGATTTTAGTTTACCAGTCAAATTCCAGGGCGTTACACTTGGTTTCTACAATATGAGTGACATTAGAAGGACAATGGAAACGATAACCCTTTGAATTTTCAGGATACCCAATAAAGAAACATTTTAGGGTCAAGTTTCTTTAGGAAAGGGTTATAAAGTTTTGCCTCGGCAATACATCCCAGTACTTTCATATAATTAAGACTCGATTTCCTTCCTGTCTAAAGTTCATAAGGAGTTTTAGGGACAGACTTTGAAGGAAATCTATTGAGTATATGAACGGCTGCTTTTAAGGCTTCAGTCCAGAGGAATAGATGTAATTAGTGTTGGCTAACATACTGCGTACCATATCCATAAGGGTTTGATTTCTCCGTCCAGCGACACCATTTTGCGGAGGAGTACCTACCATGGTGTACTGGTTTACGATCCCATGGCCCTTACAAAACTCATAAAATGGACCAGGAGCCTAACCCATCTCAGTATGTCTTCCAAAATATTAATCTCCTCTATCTGATCTGACAACTTTTATTTGACGATCTAATTGTTTTTCAACTTCAGTTTTATAATCTTTAAAAGTTGTAACTGAATATAATCTTTAAAAGTTGTAACAGATTCAGTTTTTCCGGAATGAGATACAGGTACAAATAGTAGGAATAATTATCAATGAAAGTGATAAATGAAGTATGTCCAGTTTATGCCAGCAATGGGTAAGGACCACTAATATCAGTGTGAATGAGTTCTAATAAATTAGAGATCCTAGTGGCGCCTTTCTTATTTGCTGATGTCATTTTGCCTTTAAGGCATTTGACACATGTTCCAAAATCGGTGAAATCGAGATGTGGTAAGAATTCATTTCTCATGAGTCGGGTTAACCGGTCTCATGAGATGTGGCCTAAACGTTTATGCCACAACATAAAAGAAGTCTCTAAGTTTCATTACTCTTTAATCTTTGTGAGTGATTCATTCATATTATACGACAACAAAGATTTAGAAAAATTATCATCTAGTTCTAATCTATAAAGACCACCATCCAAAAAGCCATAACCAGTCACTTGAGAATTAAAAGAAATAGTAAGTTTGCCATGACCATGAGAAACATCAAAACCTTCCATGTCTAACTTTGGTCCTGATACAAGATTCCGAGTAATCTCAGGAATATATAAGGTGTCATAAAGTCTAATGCATAAACCAGATTTCATTATTAATTGTAAAGTTCTCACACCCTTGACTTCAAGTTCTTTATCATGTCCTAGTCTTAGTGTTATTTGGTTTCTTTCTAGCTTCCGGATTGAAAGGAATCCCTGAGTAGAATTGGTCACATGAGCCATAGAACCAGAATCAAACCACCATGTATTAGCAGGAACAGTTAAATTATAGGACTCAAATATCATAAAGAGATCATTATCTTTCTTAGCCAGCAACTCCTTAAAGTCTCGGCAGTCTTTCTACTTATGAATGTACTTCTTACAGAACTTGTGGAAAGGTTTTTCTAGTGGAGTTCAGAGAACTGGATGAAGCACCGGTATTAGTCTTCTGAACTTTAGCAAACTCCTTTCTTGGATGAGTGTTCTTCCTCTTCTTGGAACTGGTGGCAAGGTAAGCAACTTCGGGTTTATCCATCTTCATACACTCTTCCTTTTGCACGCACATAGCTATCAGCTCACTCATAGTCCATTTCTCCTTCTAGGTGTTGTAATTGATCTTGAAAGCTTCATAGGCAGTTGGAAGAGAAGTCATGATGAAGTGCACCAGAAAACCATCACTTGTCTAATCCCTTCAGCTTATGGTCATGTCGTTCATCATCATAATGTGCCCACGAATGCCACTCTTCCATCATACTTAGTAGTCACCAACTTGAGAATGAGAGTACTAGCATACGCCCTAGACGTTCCTTTGACTTGCTCCTCCACAAAAGCCGATGTATACAAAAATATACATCTTTTAAGCATCAAATAATCTTCAAACTGCATATTTTACCATATTATCTAGATCAATTAACTACTTATTATGTTTTTTTCTATTTTCAGGTATATTCCAACCTCAAATAAAGAAACAAGTGAGAAACGCGAAGAAAAACAAAGAAAATCATACCGGTCCGGTTTACACTAGTTGACCCGTTTTCTAAACCACCCTTTAGCTCTACCACGTCACCACCACCCGCTATGTTAGCGCCTTCCCCTCTTCTACTGCCATAGCTGTAATTAACATCCCCACCGACAGCCACCACCCCACAACGGAGCCACCTGAAGGGTTGACCTCCTCCTCCTTTTATCCATTATAGTCAGTCTTAACGTTGTTAGAAAGGAAAAAACACGTGACAAAAATATATCCATATTTTTTGTTCCTTGAGTGAAGCCACTCAACTATTTCCATGAGTTTTAGCGTTTTGTCCACCAACCCCCCCCCCCCCAACATCACGAGGATGATTATTATATCAATTACACTTAGAGGCTGGTACCAATCGTTTACAACGAAGAAAAAATGTAATTACTCTTGATTATTAATTTACCTCTTTAGTAAACTTGAAACTCCCAAACAAATTTTATTTAATTTGAAAACAAAGTGATACGATTGATTCGAGATAACTACTCCCCAAAAACATAATAGATTAAAGAAGAGACTAAGACATTTTATTCTTCCATGCTTTCTGTAGTTCATATTAGAAGACTATGAATACTAAAAAAATACTAATGACAAATAAGAGCATTAAAGATAAGACTAACGTCATGAAAAATATTTACGGAGTCAAATATTGAACCCATGAATTATACTAAAAAATTAGTCTCTTTGATCGATCCTCATTATGGGTCAGGTCAAGGACATTGGGTTAATGGCCTAAAGATCATATCACAAAGACTATTTTAATTGATTTCCAATCAAACAATCTCAAACGACGAACATATAAAGAAAGTTCATTGGCAAAGATAAAACTTTTAAGCACTTGGGTTTGGAAGGGGAATGCCTTGGACTCAAGATCCACGGACGATAAGGATTATAAGAAGTTCGTCGTTAAAAAAACATGGAGAAAGTTTCAGTATTCGTTGTTGCATTTTCGCTAAATGGTGGTCAAAGTATAAGAACGATAGAACTATATCGTCGGTTCATATGAGTATACAAAATTGGGGGTACGATTCCGGTTATAAAAAAAATCCTTGAATGGAACTTGGAGAAGCATCAGCAGACTAGAAGATGATGATACGATTGAGAATTTAAGGGTGCTGGATAGGTTACAGGTTCAACTCGGGTGTGGGGATAAGTCCCAATTTTGGTTGGATTGCTAGGCATGTGAACAACCCCTTAAGCATCTCTTTTCCTCTTTTGTTTGCCTTAGAAAAAATAAAGGATACGTATCTTGGTCAAGAATAGTTATCAGTTGAACAATAATGAAGTGGTTTGGGCGTGGAGATGGACCCGTGAACCTACTACTGCCATTGTTAGAGAAGAATTAAACAAGTGTACGGAGATAATCAGATAATTTCTTAAAAAAAGGCGAACACCGAACGAATGAAAATGGAAAGGTAACAAGGGCTCGGTAGAAAGATTCCTCGTTAAGAATCTTAGATGGGAATTGGACAACATAGCTCATCCAAATATAGAAGGGAATGCATGGTTAAGAGCATTCTCAACCCATTCCCTAAAAATATGTAAGGGATATTTGCAAGTTATATGGCATGGTTATGAGTGTTGTGAGTAGATTAGAGAAAAAATGTTAAATGGGAAAGCTAATTTGAGATTTTATTGTTCATACTGTATAGTTTTTTAATATTTTTTAAAAGTGGTTATGAGTAGAGTAGAGAGAAAATATAATGATAAAAGTATAAAAAGTATTATTTAATTGAACAAGTGAGAGAAAATGTAGTGATTTTAGTGTAATTTATGATATATATGGATTAATGGTAGGGAATTAGGCTGAGAATTTCTACAAAGACCGGAGAATAAATCGTTTCATATGGAGACTCGCTTTGGATAGAATTTTTACAAAGATGGCCTTATTAATAAGAGGTGTTAATAGAGTAATGATTATGTGTGTTATGTGACATGTTCCCTGAACACCTCATGATCCGGTGCAGAGTGGCGAAATAGATCTGGGCCATCATTCCAAATTGGGTTAAAATTCCGGTTCTTTCGGATTTGGTGTCGGTTAAAGAGCTATAGGATCTCCCTTGCGAGAATAAAAACAATAAGCTGGAAAGTGAGATGATACAAAACAATCATAACTTTTTGGTTGATTTGGAGAACCAGAAATGACAAGCTATTCAAAAGCATCCTGATATCGGTCGACAAGGTGGTAAACGACATTATAGCGACATCGTTCTTGTGGGTTAAGCATAGGAGTAGAAGAGTGACCTTGGATTAGGAAGCGAATTGATGCATGTTTAAATTTGTAAACTTTCCCATTTAATTATGTTTTCCTTTGTTTTATATGTCAGATTGCTACTTACAAGTTGCTCATTTCTTCTTTTCCTTTTATGAATTTAGCCATTCAAAAAAGCAAGTACTCCCTTTCCTAAATTATAAGAAAACACCCCCAATCCCCATGAACCAAAGTATAGATCACATTAATTATTCATGGCATGCATTTTCAACAATCACATATCTTTTAATGAACCAGTGTCTATATATACTTTATACAAAAACAAACGAACCATCTCCAGGATTAATTCAAGATCTCAAGATAATATTGCATATATATGTGTGTGATCGATCATCATCATCTTAATAGTTTGTTAATGCGACTTGCTGCTACAGTGTGGATACACCGCGGTATAATCAATCGACAACTGAAGCCGACAATTAATATGCAACCAAAACTTTACAGATCCTAAAGGCCCAACCCTCCATCTCGCCCGCGAATTCCCCTTCAAGAAAAACGGCATCCTTTTGGTGTTCGCCAGCGACTGCTCGGTCAGGTACTACTCGGGTGGATCCAAAGGGATCAGAGACGACTCCACCACGTAGTTTGAAGAAACGTGGATCAGCTCACTGGTAGACGATCAACTTTCCTCGGGTACGAGTGTGCTATATCACCGATGGTTCTCCGGAGTATGAATTCTTCCACCTACAAAATGAGCAGCACCGTGAACTTACCCCTCAGAAAGGGACAGAGGGGTCCTCTTTGGGGTAACCCTCCGGTGTGAGAATAAGAGATTGTAGGAGAATAATAATAATCTGAGAGTGAGTAAGGATTTAGAGTGTATTTTCTTGCTTACCTCCCCTTGTGGAGGTGGTGTGGTATTTATAGTGTTAGGGTTTCCAATGATTGGGCTCAGACCCCATTAGGGCCTTTTTGGCCTCCTTCTATTGCTTCGCGCCACGTGTCCTTAGGACACCTGGTGCTTTTTCATTGATTATTCTCTGACCAATGTATTTCACCTGACCCATGTGCAATCACGTGGTAGCACATGGGTTTTGCTGAGTTGTCCACCTTTCATTGGCAGCTGTCAACATCAGCATATTCTTTATTCCTTAAAGGATACCTTCTGGAAGGTTGTCTGATGAGCACAATCAGGGTTGTCCTTATCCTGATTTGGATAAGGACGAGGTTGATTATGTGCATGTGTGATATGCGCCTATCCTGAGGGATGCGCGAGGTCTTCTCTTTATTCTCACGCGCAGATGTTTCATGCGCAGATATGATATGCGCAAGCATATGTAATATGCGTGAGCATGTGATATGCGCCACGCGCAGATGCGCCACGCGCAGATGTGATATGCGTGAGCATATATGATGCGTGAGCATATGTGATATGCGTCACGCGCAGATGCGCCACGCGCAGATGTGATATGCGTGAGCATATATGGTGCGTGAGCATGTGATACGCGTGAGCATATGTGATGCCTGAGCACATGTGATATGCGTGAGCATATGTGATGCATGAGCATATGTGATATGCGTGAGCATATGTGATATGCGTGAGCATATGTGATATGCGCCATGCGCATAGGTTTTGGCTTTGTGCCTTCCTGACATCTTGATTTCAAGCCTCTTGTCTATATCTTGTGGGTTGACCCGCCCCGCTCGATGTTAAGGCGGGGTGCATACCTCTTCAAGCCCCCCCCAGTCTAATGTGTGTCTTGTCTCGCGCGAGCGAGGGTAAGATAGATATTAGACTTAATAGTTTGCTCTTTTAATAGGGTTTGTCTTTTCTTTTTTCATTTCTCATATGTGCGTTGCGCGAAATTCTATCCTTTTGGTTGAAATGAATCGTCCATGTACGTGGTTGGTTGGTGCTGACATGCGTCAGAGATGGAGACGTTGTGTCAGACTTTTTGTGTGCTCGAGGTGCTACAGTGGCCTTTCATGTCTCCTCACATAGTGTCAGGAACACGTGTCGCGCTCATGTTGGCCTGCACCTGCGAGTGGGGGCGCGTGAACTCTGATCAGTACCTGTTTCTTTCTCTCTCCTGGGCCTATAAAAGCAAGCCTTTTGAGTGGTTTTTCTTCATCTTCATTGTTATTTCAGAGCTTTTTCTTTCCTTCAATTTTCATTCCGATTAAGAGCCTGTCTTTTGCTTCCAGATTTCCGTTCTTGAAGTAACCGCTGTTTGATTCACAGTTGTATGTCTGATAACCCAGACACCACAATCTCTCCCAGCAAACGCCGTGTAAAATCATTAGTCATGTCCACTTTGAAGAAGACCGGCAAGGGAAAACGGGCTGCCGAGGCCTCGTCGAGGAGGTGGGGAAGTGCAAAACAGTGAAGAGATGGGATGAGATTCCCTGCAAACTGAAACAGTCTGATTTCAACAATCTCATCGCCTCTCAGGGTTTTCTCCCTGAGTACGGCTGTCTGCTCCCGGCGGCCGGGCAAATGGCGGCAGATCCGCCCACCGGCTATATCTCCTTATACTGTCACTTTTTCACTCACTGTAACATTCGTCTCCCGATGACAAGGTTTATGGGTGCGCTGCTTCAGTTTTATGGGATTCACATATCCCAAGTCCATCCTTGTGGACTAGTGCGCATGACTCATTTTGAGTTCATGTGCAAAGCTCAGCGCGAGGAGCCCACCCCTCGGCGCTTTCAATATTTTTACAAGCCAAAAATCCAAGATTCTTGGTTCTCATTCATACCTCGCAGTCAGAAGGTTAAGTGCTGCACTGTTTCCTTCAAAAGCCTTCACGACTGGTCTGAGAAATTTTTTTATATTAAGGCTGGTGTGATTCCCATCCGCATGACCATGCGCTGCGATCACTTCTGCGCCCGCGGATGAGAATGTTCTTAAGAACCCCACGGGCACGTGGGTTAACAAGTTAATTGCTGAACCATCCCCCGCTAAGAATATTTGCGAGGAGGCGCTGGTGGGGGTTGGTATGAGCAAGAGGTGGACCGACAGCGCGACTGAGCCTGTCATTCAAGTTGATGGCTTAGGTGAGTTATTAGCTCATTGCATTATTTCTGCGCGAATATAATTCGTTTTGCTGATATCATTTGTCTTGTATTATGCAGTAAGCAAGGAATACGTCCACGCCGCCTATGATGAGCATATGGAGGGTGGCTCTGTCGCGCTGGGGAAGTTGCTTTCCCCGATCGCTTCGCTGATATGTTCATCCCTGTTGATTTGGGATTTTGCTTTGACAGCGACGCGCCTGGTAAGCCTTTGTACTTATGCTTATGCCTTTAGAATACCAAATTTGGTTAACATTTCTGTTGCACGTATTGTAGATGCGCTCGAGAACTATGAGCTGGAGCTCGCAGAAGAAGAGGTGGAGGAAGAAGCTGAGGCGCCACAACTCAAACGCAAAGCTAAAGGCAAAACTGGCACAGGGGCCAGTAAAAAACAGAAGAAAAATGATGCCCCTGTTGCTCAGGATCCTCCTACTCAAGCGAAGGGACTTGAGAAAACCAAGGGGTTTACCTCCAAGTTTTCCTCGTCTTCTTTGCCTCGAGGTGTGGGCAATCCTCTTGTCCACACAAGGTATGGTGCCGCCACCTCATCTCTTCGCGCGGCGGACAAGGGAAGCGGCGCTGCGCCTGCTGTTTCCTCTTTTCCAACAGGTATACTTTGTTTATATTTTGTGGTTTTATGAGCGTGATTCCGATAGAGTTATTAATGAATCTTTGCTCACTCAAATGTTTATAGAGCCGGCGACCTTGGTGGATCAACCTCAGGCGCAGCAAGGTACCGAGGCTGCGCCGCAGGTTGCTTTGAAGTCCCCTGTTTTATCCTCGAAAAGGGGGAAAATGGACTTCATGGCGATGCTCAATTCGCGGACGGCGGTGCGCCAAGGTATTATTGCGCTTTGATTTTCTGACTTTTTTTTTTTAGATCAAGTCATGAATCATTTCTCTTTGGTTTTTTCATAGGAATTATAGCTGGCACACAAGCTGCTGGTGGCACTGCTGGGGCCGGCGCCGGCGCCGTTAGTTCTGCTCCTGCTCCTACAAGCACTGAATCTCCTCTCATTGGGATTACTATGGAGCAGGAGACCATTTTACGCGCTGATCTAACGGCGTCGAGACCTCCCTCACCTCCTCCTGCGCGCAGCCCTCCTCGCGAGACTGTTTTTGATTTTTCCAAGTCGCAGGAGAAAAGACCTGTTACAGAGGATGATGAGGAGGTCAATTTTGAATATTCCGATGGCGGCCGCGCAAGCCCTGTAGCGCCACGAGATTTCGTGGCGCAGCCTTCTCGTGGGGCTGGCGCTGACTTTTCTGCTGGCTCTCCGCAGGTATAAGTTTGTTTTGCTCCGCTATGCGGACTTCCATATTAATGTTTAGATGACTAAAACGTTGCTTTTGCGTTGCTTTGTGTTTGCAGGAAGCCGATCACATATATCGCCCGAGATGGAATATTACTGAGGATAGCTCATTTCAATCCATGGGTGTGTGTGAAGACTTCTGGGCTCACTCCGTGCCTCCGGCTGAAAGGAGGTTTCAGGAGGACCGCGCCCGCGTGGACTTGCTCAACGAACATCTTTTTGCTGGGTCTGCGTTCTTTGCTGCCTCCCAAGAGCTTCGCAATGATTATATAAAAGTGCGTGATGCCCTTGCGGAGGCCAAGCAAGAGGCTAAGGTTTCTGCTTGGAATCTTTCTGACGCTCGAGAGAGAGCTGAGAAACTCCAAGTAGAACTTAGCGAGAACCGAGCAAGTGCCAACGCTGCCTTTGTGAAGCACGGGCATGAGCTGCAGGCTGCGCGGGAGAAGCTGCAGGATGCAGAGGCGGATGCGGCCAGGTACACGCGGCGAGCGCGTGATTTGGAGTTAGAGGCAGTGGCGCGTGATCAAACTCTTGTGCAGGCTATCACTGACAAATCTTTATTAGAGAGTGAGGTTGCGCGCCTGAAGAAAGAGCTCGAAGCTGCGCGGGCAGAAAAGGATGAAGCCCTGGCGGCAGCAGCGTCTAACAGCGAAGAGCTCGATGCTGCGCGAGCGGAAAGGAATGAGGCCTTGGCGGCATCAGCGTCCGACAGAGAAGAGCTAAAACAGACCAAGGAAACTGTTGAGTTGTTAAACTCTCAGATTCCTGCTCTTGAGACGTCTGTTTCTTCCCTCGCACAGGATCGCCAATGGCTAGTTTCACAGGGTATGACTCGTTGCGCTTATGCGATGAAATACTCAGACGAGTTTCAGACCCTTGTGATGGATTGCAATGCTGCGTCGCGCTTGGTGGGTCGAGCTGAAGGGTTTAAGGATGGCTATGAATATGGCATGCTGAAGAAGAATCCATCCGACTACCCTTATTAGCTCGACGTTGTCTGCGCTGATATGGCCGAGGTGGGGGAGAAGTACTTGAATACTCCAATTCCCATCCTTGAGCAGGTATTTTAACCTTAATGAGTTTACCTTGACTTATTTTCCTAGTCTTTTGTACTCATACTTTTCCTTATGACTTGCAGATAGCCGCGCTTGTTGACCAGCCCGATCTCGGCGACCTAAAGAAATTACTTGACGAGTGTGAAGGGACTGGTGGCAGCGATGATGGCGCGGGCAATGCTGCCTCTGCTAGCGGCTCTGGCGTGGCCAAAGGACCCACTCCTGACACTATCGTGATAGAAGACGACTCCATTCAAGACGAACAGCTTGATTATGGTAAGTTTGGAGATGACGAGGAGCGGGCTGCGCCAGATGCTGAGGGAGGTAATGATGAGGGCGATGAAGAGGCTGATGTTGATATAGAGACTTGAGAAGCCCTTCATTTTTTTTTTATTTGTAGTTTGTATCTCATCATTTTGTAAATTTGTAAACTTCTATGTTTTGGAATGAAATTTTGTTTTTCCCTTATTCGCATCTTGCGCATTCCCAATTCATCACTTTATATTGCATGTGTTTGCTTGCTGAATATAAGATATGCTTGCACATTGAAACTTGAACAAGGTTGTAAGGAAATTATTTTACTTAATCCTTGTCATATTTCAAGTTATTCTACAATATTCTGAATATGCTGACACGTGCCTTGGCATTTTATTATTCCCCCTTTTGCGCGACATTATCGCGCATTTATTATAGGGAATTATGAGTTTTTTAGCCTTTACGTGTCAGTATGTGTTACTATGATATCCATTACAATCTCATGCGCGACCTCGACCTGAGACCTTAACAACTATGTTTTGGCATGCGCTTTGCCTTAGCTGTGCTTAGGTACTTTTATGGTCTAGCTGTGCAGCATGTAGGATGAATGTTGTGAGTAATTTGAGCTAAGGCTCATATTATAGGGCTAAGGCCCTGAGCTAAGGCTCATATTATTAGGCTAAGGCCCTGACGTTTTAGAGTTAAAACTCGTTAACGCGTTTGAGCTTGGAGCTCGCGCATGTATGTTTTACTTCGTTTTATTTTTATTTTTGATGTCAATACAATGTTGTCATATTGCTCAAAATTAATAAAGGGAAGTGTGAAACATGTATGCAAAAGGTAATAGAACACACATTAAGAGAAAATAGCGCGTATCATTATTCATAATGGCTTAAAAAGCCTTGATTACAAACTTGACAATTATTACATGAAACATTTTCTAAGCTGTGCTACGTTCCATGCGCGCGGGATCTTCTTTCCATTCAAATCTTTTAAAGCGTATGCGCCTTTTCCCAATTCTTCCGAGACTTGATAAGGTCCCTCCCAGTTGGGGGACATCTTTCCCGGGGTATCGCGCGACTAGCTTCGTTGTTCCGAATGACAAAATCATTCTTCTTGAAGTGGCAATCTTTCACGCGCTGATTGTAATATTTTTCTAGTTTTTTCTTGTATTTGGCTTCACTGATGATAGCCGCCTCTCTGCGCCCTTCAAGTAAGTTGAGATCCAACCTCCTTTCACGCTCGTTATCCATCTTACTCATCATGAGCACTCTATGGGATGGGCATCCAATTTCTGCTGGGATCATTGCCTCCGTTCCATAGGTTAGGCTGAACGGGGATTCGCCATTGCTGGTTTTGCTTAATGTCCTGTGCGCCCACAGGACATTAGGTAGCTCCTCGACCCATGAATGGGATTCTCCCTCCAACCTTTTCTTCAGCCCATTCAGCAAGCTTTGGTTCGCGCGCTCCACTTGGCCATTCCCTTGAGGGTGGTATACTGAAGTGAAGACTTGGTTGATGCGCAATTCCTTGAGCCAACTGGATATCTTCCTGTTAGTGAATTGTTTGCCATTGTCGCTCACAATTTCCATTGGCAGGCCAAAACGGCATATGATGTGGCTCCAAATGAACTGCTTCATTGCCTCGGCAGTGATTTTTGCTAGTGGCTTGGCTTCAACCCATTTTGTGAAATAGTCTACTGCCACTACCAAAAACTTTACTCGCCCTTGCGCTTGTGGTAAGGGACCCACAATATCGATTGCCCATTTGTGGAAAGGCCATGCGGAGGTCACCGGAATCAAGTTGTTCTTTGGCCGCATGGTGTTTGGCGCATAGCTCTGACACGCTTTGCATTTTTGGATCTCTTTTAACGCGTCCAAGTACATGCCTGGCCAATAGTAACCTGCGTTCATTGCCTTGGCAACCACCATGCACGGGCCAGCATGTATTCCACAGATTCCTTCGTGTATCTCTCTGATCACATAGCTTGCTTCCTCAGCATCTAGGCATTTCATGAGCGGTCCAAGATAAGAGCGTCGATATAACGTACCATCAAGCAGTTCGTAGTTCTGCGACTTGTGTCTTATCTTCCTCGCCTGTGCGCGATCGTCCGGTATCTTTCCCTCCTTCAAGAATTCCATTAATGGAGTTATCCATGATGAAGGTGTTGTATGAATTACAAGGACATACTTCGCTCTCACCGACGGGTTGCTCATTACTTCCACCTTGACATCTTTGCCAAAGTGATCGAAGCTGGTTGATGCCATCTTACTCAGCGCGTCGGCAGACTTGTTTTCACTGCGCGGAATATGTATGATTCTGAAGAAGTCAAATTGCTCGGTGAGTTTCTTCGCCTGCTCTAAATACAGAGGCATAGTGTTCTCCTTGGCATCATAAAGGCCATTGACCTGTGCTGCTACCAAGTATGAATCAACATGGGCCTCTAGCTTTTTAACTCCGAACTTGTGCGCGATGCGCAGACCAGCCAGCAGGGCTTCATACTCAGCTTCATTGTTGGTGCTCTTGAAATCCAACCTGATTGCGTAAGTATACTCATGATTTTCTGGATCCACCAGTTTGAGGCCTGCGCCGGACCCTTCGTTGTTTGAAGCTCCATCAGTGAATAATCTCCAAACATTTTCTTCATTATTGGCTTGCGGAGGGTCTACCTCGCGCTGAGCCTCTTCAATTTTTTTCTTCAGGGATTTCTGCGATGAAATTAGCTAAGACTTGTCCCTTGATTGCTGGACGAGGCTTATAGGCGATCGTGTGCTCTCCTAATTCCAGCGCCCATTTTGTCAGCCTTCCTGAGAGCGCGGGACGTCGCAAGACTTGCTGGATGTTGTAATCCGTCAAGACTTCAATGGGATGACCATTGAAATATCTATAAAGCTTGCGCGACGCGTGTGTTAGTGATAAAACTAACTTTTCTATGATGGTGTAGCACGTCTCAGGATCTGTCAGCACCCGACTTACATAATAGATTGGTGTTTGGATTCCCTTGCGATCCACCAACAACACTGCGCCAATGGTGCGCTCTCCTGCTGACAGGTACAACGTTAGAGTTTCGCCAGGTAGTGGAGCTGTGAGCGCAGGCAGATTTATCAGACATTCTTTTATCTCACTGAAAGCTTGCTCGGCCTCAGGCGTCCACTTGAATTGGCTTTTCTTTAAGCAATTTCTCAATGTGTTAACGAATGGGGTAGATTTGCTTGCATGGTTCGCTAGGAACCTGTTAATTGATACCAATCTACCATTCAACTTTTGAACTTCCTTCATGGTGGATGGTGAGGGCATGTCAAGGATAGCCTCCACTTTCTCTGGGTTCACCTTGAAACCATCCTTGGTGACCATTTCACCGAGAAATTTCCCTTCTTCTACGCCGAATGTGCATTTGCTCGGGTTGAGCTTCATGTTTACTTCCTTTAGGCGCCAAAGGGTTTCTTCGATGTCTTTGAGCATTTGTTTTTCCTCCCTGCTTTTAATCACCAAATCATCCACGTAGACTTCTAAGTTTCTTCCAATTTGCTCTGCATCCATGAGTCTTTGGTAAGTGGCTCCTGCATTCTTCAAACCAAAGGGCATTTTTGTGTAGCAGAAAACACCTTTGTCAGTTCTAAAGGCAGTCTTGTCCTCATCTTGTGGTGCCATTTGAATTTGGTGATAGCTCTTATAGGCGTCCAGGAAACATTTGAGCTTAAATGGCGCCACAGAGTCCACCTTCGCGTCAATGTTTGGGAGGGGGTAACAATCTTTTGGACATGCTTTGTTGAGGTCCTTGAAATCAATGCACATCCTCCATGACCCGTTGCTCTTCTTAACCATCACAGGATTGGCTACCCATGTTTGGTATCGTATTGGGCGGATGATATTTGCGCGCAGTAGATCTTCTACTTGCTCATTCATGGCCTTTGCCTTCTCATCCCCCATGACTCTCTTCTTTTGAGCAATTGGCTCTACAGACTTGAACGTGTTGAGAGAATGTTGCGCCAGGTCTCGCGGAACCCCAGTCATATCAGAATGTTGCCACGCGAAGACCGACATATACGTTGTGAGCAATCTTTTCATTCTCAACCTTGTGTCGTCTGATATTGTAGCTCCAATTGTGATTGTTTGCTCTGGGAATTTTGGGTTGAGAATCCATTCCTCCGGCGCGTTGTTTGCCTTTGGAAGTCTCATTCTTCCTTCTCGCGGTATACTTGTCACTGCGCACAAATGATCTCGGTATACAAATGTTACACCTGTTGGTGTTGGGAACCCCAACGCGCCGTGCGCTGGTGACGGTATGGCGTTGAATTGGGCAATCGTTCCTCTACCCAAGATCATATTATGGCATGAAGTGGTGGGCAAGACCAAGAAGTTGACAATTTCAGCTCGCTTGTGTTTCTCATCCCCCATAGTTAGTTCGAATTGTATCTGACCTAGGGGGTGAATAATTTCATTTGAGACACCCGAGATTGGTGCATTCACAATTTCGAGCCTTGCTTGGTCTGCTGGATCCAACTTCCTGAAACATTGCTCATACATGATGTCTGATTCACTGCCGGTGTCCACCAGGACTTTTGACACCTCATAATGAGCAATGTGTGTAGTGATGACTAGAGGACTGCTGATAGACGGGCCTCCTCTGATTCTTGGGAAGATTACTTGTTGCTCGCGCCAATCTCCTTGGACTTGCGTGCTTCTCTTTCTCGATCTTTGCCCTTGCCTTCCTCCCTCGGCTACACAGATTCTTTTGAATTTTTTACTGGCTGAGGCTCCATCTGGTTGTTCATTCTCTGGTCTTGGGTTTTTCACCAGGTGAGCCAACTTGCCTGATTTCACATCTCTTTCCATCGCACCCTTCAAATGGTGGCATGCATCGGTGTTGTGCCCTGTGGACTTGTGAAACTCACAATACTTGCCACTATTTGGTGGTCCCTTATGGAGTAATGGCTTGGGGCTTTTAAACTGGACATTCTCTGTGCTTAACACTTGTGAAGGCGTTTTAGTGAGGGGAGTCCATATTCTTGGTAGAGGTCTGTTAGGCTCTATGCCGCCTTCCCTCTTGTCACTTTCTCCGCGATTACGAATGTCTTTTTGGGGCTGGGGTGAACTTGGTTGCGCCTGCTTTTCTGCGGGAGAAAAACTGGTTTGTTGCAACCTGGACCATACGGAGTTTTGTTTGCCCCTCCTTTCATTGTTGCGTGGTGCTTCTGTTTGATGCCCTCTATCTCTTGCTCTATCTTGGGCAATTTGTTTTTCATTTCGCGTGAAGACTTGCGATGCTTCCATTAGCTTAGCCCAAGTGGTTGGCATGCCATCTCTGCTCACGAGAGCTCTGCGGAGTTGATCACTGCGCGCACCTTGTATAAAGGCCACGCGCAAGAGTTGCTCAGTGATACCTCCAATTGCAAGAGATTCCTGATTGAAACGGGTTATGTAGTCTTCAATGGTTTCATCATTCCTGCGCACGCAGTGCATGATGTCATCGGGGTCGCGCGTGTGTCTGCGCTGCTGTACAAAGTGAGCCTGGAACTTCTCCAATAGCTCTTCGAACCCATCGATTTGTCCAGTCGGCAAGCTTTCGAACCAGACACGCGCTGCGCCCGTGAGGCAGCGAGCAAACATGTGACACCATGTTGGCATCGTCCAGCTTTCTAGGTTTCCAGTGTTGTAAAAACCTTGTAAGAAATCGTCTGGATCTGTTGTGCCATCGTACTTGCCCAAACCACTTGGCATCTTGGTTTTGTGTTGAATGGGAGCCTTCGCGATGCGCTCAGTGAATTTTGAATGTTTCACCAAGATGGCTGGCCTATATGGTGTGGTTACGTCCACTTTCCCTCTCGCTGGTGGGTTGTACGGTGTGTACAGATCCATATCGGCTTTGGCTCCAGGCGCTATGTTCATGTGCGCGCGGAGCTGTGAGCCTCCTGCATGAGTATCTCGCGTCTTCCTCATGCTGTGCACTTCTTCATCACTAAAATCAGCGTGTTCGGTGTGAACAGAGTGACCATCTTCCGGCGCGCGCGCCCTTTTTGTTGTTCCCTGAATGGTTTGCTTATCAAATGCGAGCCTTTGTGTTAAGTCGGCTAACTTTTTGTGTTTGACCAGCTCATTGTATTTGTCCATTAAACTCCGTTGTTCGTTTATGAGCCATTCTTTAGGGTCATTGGTTTCAACTTCTGGACCCATTGGTCCTTTTTGTTTTGCACCAGTCAGATTTTGGAACGTGAGATCGTCTGGAAGAGTTTCTGTCTGGCTATGAGGAGTTGTGATGAAGGGATGGTTACTGGTGGTGCGCGCAGAATCACGCGGCGCCCTCAGAAACTGCTGTCCCTCATTAACATCCTCAAGCTCATTATCCTCCAGAACTTGATCGCTGTTTCGAACACCGGAAACCATGGTGAAGATTTTTAGAGAGAACAGATGAGATAGTGGTTTTGTTACCGTTGTAACAGGTGATGGCGCCAATGAAGAAACGTGGATCGGCTCACTGGTAGACGATCAACCTTCCTCGGGTATGAGTGTTCTATATCACCGATGGTTTCCCGGAGTATGAATTCTTCCACCTACAAAACGAGCAGCACCGTGAACTTACCCCTCAGAAAGGGACAGAGGGGTCCTCTTTGGGGTAACCCTCCGGTGTGAGAATAAGAGATTGTAGGAGAAGGTAATAATAATCAGAAAGTGAGTAAGGAATTAGAATGTATTCTCTTGCTTACCTCCCCTTGTGGAGGTGGTGTGGTATTTATAGTGTTAGGGTTTCCAATGATTGGGCTCAGACCCCATTAGGGCCTTTTTGGCCTCCTCCTATTGCTTCGCGCCACGTGTCCTTAGGACACCTGGTGCTTTTTCATTGATTATTCTCTGACCAAGGTATTTCACCTGACCCATGTGCAATCACGTGGTAGCACATGAGTTTTGCTGAGTTGTCCACCTTTCATTGGCAGCTGTCAACATCAGCATATTCTTTATTCCTTAAAGGATACCTTCTGGAAGGTTGTATGATGAGCACAATCAGGGTTGTCCTTATCCTGATTTGGATAAGGACGAGGTTGATTATGTGCATGTGTGATATGCGCCTATCCTGAGGATGCACGAGGTCTTCTCTTTATTCTCACGCGCAGATGTTTCATGCGCAGATATGATATGCGCAAGCATATGTAATATGCGTGAGCATGTGATATGCGCCACGCGCAGATGTGATATGCGTGAGCATATATGATGCGTGAGCATATGTGATATGCGCCACGCGCAGATGCGCCACGCGCAGATGTGATATGCGTGAGCATATATGGTGCGTGAGCATGTGATACGCGTGAGCATATGTGATGCGTGAGCATATGTGATATGCGTGAGCATATGTGATGCGTGAGCATATGTGATATGCGCCATGCGCATAGGTTTTGGCTTTGTGCCTTCCTGACATCTTGATTTCAAGCCTCTTGTCTATATCTTGTGGGTTGACCCGCCCCGCTCGATGTTAAGGCGGGTGCATACCTCTTCATAGTTCAACTCGGTCGACGTGTTCTTGCGCATTTCAAAGGGATCCGCCACGAGCTGTGCAATACTCAGCCCATGGTAATCGAGTATTAACTTCGTGTCGTAGAAGCTTACATGTGCTCTCATGTTCTGGTTCTCGGCTCTCATGATGATTGTTAATTGGACGGCTAGGACCCCAGCTTGGTTGTAGTCGAATTTGTCTAGGCGAGCGGCGTGAACGTAGAGGAGTGGGACTTTGGGGCGGATTGCTAGGTACCCGACAAAGACGACTATTCCAATGACGATTATTATGGTGAAGATGAAGGCGCAGATGAAGGCACAGCACCACGTGAAAAAGCCGGTGCGGCGTTCGGTGCCGAGGGCGTATGGTGGCTTTGGCATTGGGCAGCATGCATAGTGTGGGATATGGGAAATGTATTGTTTATGATGAAAGTAGGGGATTTTGAAGTGTGTAAGGGAATGAAGGTATATGAAGATGCCATTTTGAGGGGACAAAGTTAAAGTGGTTACCCTTATTTTAAGTTAGTTAATCTTTGGTGTGGCCAGGATATTATTATTGCTTTGATATCTTCTCTTTTTTACTTTTGGTTTTGAGAGTTGAGACCAATTTCCAGCTTTTTCAGATGAGACAATATAGGTATTTTTCATTCTGTTACAAAAGAAAGTGGAACATTCTACTATGTAAGTATGCACTATGTCATGAAAAAGAATCTTATGCATACTTGTTGAGTTATGCTAACATTGTACATATGCTAATAGTAAGAAACTTATGTTTAGTTCTACTTGTAGATGTGGATGAGCTAAAATTGGGACCCCAATTTTCTTTGAATCTGGCTATCCTTTTGTGAAAGACACCGCAAAATTTTTGTCTGATAAGCCGGCCAACTTTTTTACGACGACACCATCGTGAGCATATTTTAGCGACGACATGGGTACGCTCAAACTACTGATCAGGATGAAGGAATTAGGGTTTTATGAGATTTAAAAATTATCATATAAGCATCTAAGTAATTTGAAGTGGTAACGTTCCCAAATTCAAGTTTAGAAGAATGTTAAGATCTTTTTTTGTTCAAGATAAACCGAATACCATCAGTTACATATATAACAATTACGTTTCAGGAACTAACACCAACCATAGTCTTTTTTGGTCTTTTGGTTTTAAATCGCGTGATCTTTCATGGTGTTGTGGTTTTCAACTAAGACGCCCATGAGTGTTTTTTTTAAGGACATGGAGAAAAGGCTTACCGACCATAGTTTTTGTTGGCTTAAACCCCTTGGCTTTCTCAACCAAGCATTGTTGCCCTCTTTTGACTATTCATCAAAGGTTTCCCTGAACATTTCTATTGACATCATAATTACTGACTTCATCATCAATTTCTTACGAATCTTTTGGTATAACAAGCGCCCTCTAGAATACATTAATCTAACACAGTGGCATGTATATCCAAAACTTCAATACTCTTATAAGTTCACAGGAACATTATAAATCTCACTTTCGCTGCAACAGAAGATTGTACTTTTTATAATTTAAGTTCGTTATACTAATAGCTTGCTTTAGTTATATTAAAATATTATCTTGATCATACTTTGATACATAACTTATTATTATTATTATTATTATTATTATTATTATTATTTCTGTGTTGTTGACCATTCATCACCAAGTTCGGTTGCATGAAGACAAATGCAATGAAAAATTTTGGGTTGCTGACGTTACAACAAAATGTTTTATACCTATTTGTCTTGTAGCGTTCATCGTTACAAGTTGGGTCGACGATGAACATTGAAGAGCCTACCTTTGGATTGGGCTTCAAAAAAAGGCTCAGGTTCATCATAATGAAAGAAATACTGAAGTCCAATAAGGAAGACCCAATATTAAGAGAATTCTAGAAGTAAACTTGGAGGGAAAGGAGTTTAGAAGGGAAATATGTCTCTGTTCATCTGACCCGGTTGGTGGCCCAAAGCATGTTGTCTTAAGACAGGGAGCATGATCTAAGAGACAAAGAGCTAAAGCATGATCGAACCATAAGAAATGTGTAATAAGGTCATATCCTTTGGATAATATGTATAACTCCCTTCCTTCATAAAGGAAAGGGAGATTGTATAAGGGACACACAAATCATATGAATCATAGCAATAACTCATTTAATACATCACCATTCTTGTAAGTATCGTTAGGAACACCTCATCACCGTTTTGGTAGGGGTTCCAACAACCATCATATCACAAGTGATGTTGGTTGTTAGGATGAAAAAAAATGTCTTTGAACTCATTTATTCAATTTCGGGTGAACTTAGGCATTGAGAGTTGTACATCCTGCAGTTAAAAGTGTATCCCACTCACCGCTTCTTCATTTTTTTCTTCCAGGCCTCCACGGTCCTTCGATATCATCAATGCCTCGGAGGCAATGGCCATGATGATTCTTTAGTTTCTCGCGCGCACTCTGATTCATTGCTCACTGTTGCCGGGTTAGTCTTTGAACCATTGGTGGCGGCGGTGTGGTGTTTTTATCGTTTATTGTTACCGAGTTGGATTTCGAAACCCTAGGTGGCTGTGGCGGTGGTCACTCTTCTTCCTACCATCCCATTACATTCATACACGTTTGAGAAATAACAATCGCATCCAGTTTCTTTGTATGTGCTGGCTACCTAAATCCGAAAATTGGGCACCGGTGTCAATGGTATGTATACTCAATAACATTTTTTTCATGATCATACCGCGTTTTACAAGCACACAGTTTACATTCTTTACTCTTAGATTGCAAAATTGATTTGATTTGAATTTTATTTAAATCTTATACCTATTTGCTTTTGATTTCAGAGTAATACCTATACACATGTAAAGGGGAAACGAGTCGTCAATCAGGTTTAACTTTTCTAACTGGTGAATTTTGATCTTGGGGGTTATTGTTATTGTTGCGTTTATGTGACGGGTGCAAAGAACACATAATGCTTAGGTCAAAAGGCGGTTACTTTCTTGAGTTGTTGATGCTATCTTTTTGTGGTGTATTTTGATGGTAACATATGCAGGTGCTCCAGTTGGATCTATGCAATTATGAGTTTTTTATTATTGGTTTTATTTATTGCGTTTTGAAATTTCAATATGCCTTTAACATTATGCTTTTGATTTTCGTTGAGATTATTTAAAGTTGTAATGGTATTCTAAGCTTTATGGGCAATGGTGTTGACTGAGCCTTTTTTGTACCTATTTTTTATGGTTTTAATTGGTTAGCGATTGTAATTAGGTTAAATGATCAAACTTCGAATCCGTTGGCGTCAACCAAACATAACCCTTTAGCTAAACGGATTTCTACAAGCAATGATGTTGTCTGGGCCTTTTTTGTTTCTTCTTTGGATGGCTTCACTGGGTTAAAAGACTGTGATGTGTTAAACGGGTCATTGTGAAGCCAACAACTATTGTAGGCGATGATGCTGTCTGAACCACTTTGGTTTATATTTTTGAATGGGTAAATATCATAATTCGGTTCAAAGGGTCAACACATAAACCTGTGGGGTTCAATCAAACACAACCCCTTTAGTTAAACGATTTAACGGTTAGGCATGAACATCACCCTGAACCAAAATGTTGTAGGTGTCGGTTTGTCTCTTACATCTATTTGTTGATATGAAAGTGGAACAATAGATACGATTCGCGTTCAGGATAGTTGGGTATGAGTGTTTCAATTTTGGGTGTATTGTTATAGATCAAAAACACTTCAAAACGACACATTTTTTTTATTTTGAGGCAACTTTACTGTAGTTTTGAATCAAATTTATGTTAGCGGGTCAGTTTACGGGCAAAAAACATGTCAAAATGAGGAGGCTCAAGTGGTTTATTGCTTAAACTCTATCACATCAGGAGCTAAATTGCAGCGATATTGAAGAACATCCATATGCTATTCTAATTCCATTGTTTTCGTTTTCCTCTCAAGGTACCAACTTTTTCCTTTTCCTCTCAAGGTACCAACGTTTGCTTATTCTGATTATTAATTGGTTTTCCAATTTTATTTGGAAAAAAAACGAACTCGGATTTGCTTATGTACTCACAATAAACAAGCGGTCTACAATAATTTAGTCTTTTTAAAACGAGTTAGTGTCCTGCAATGATTTAGCCTTTTAAAATAAGTTAAGTGTCCTGAATTTTTTTATATAATAACTTTTAGTATGTATTAAGAATTTTACATTATACATGCATAGCAACTGTATTACAATTATTTAAATTTCTATTTGTGATGCTATTGCCAACGGCTTTTTGGTCATCAATGGTGGTGGCGTATGACGACTTTGAGTCGGTTTAGTGACATTGTTGATGTCAAACGGTTCACCAATACCGACTTCTTAATTGAATTTGGAAACATTTAGCTCGACCGACACCCGCAACGCGAGGGGTCAAAATGCTAGTTTATTTATAAATTTATATTCATCTAGTATACAAAACATGCACTTTGTAAAATCTTTAAAAGAATGTGTATGGATTCAAGCATGCCCTTTGCAATTTTTAATTTATGCTATACACGTTTCTAAGAAACGACACACTATTAGGGTTTTTGGCCTTCACATTATGTCATCAAATCTTGTTATTTAGTAGTCAATCGCATTGCATACGGATGACTAATATGATGTCAAGATGAGGATTATGTGTTCTACGCAACGATCGCTGAAAATGATTAAAACATGGCCCACCTCATTAAAGACAAAAAAATCTGTTACAAGGGATACATATGTGGTTTTATTCTTAATATGAATTTTTTCTTTGCTTCTCATCCAAAAAAATAGAAACAAAAAACATAGATTTATTCCTAGATTTTGTGGGTCTCCCCTCGTTGTATGGCCACATTGTAAAGGGCGTTGATAAATAAGAGGGTGTATAATTGCGAAAAGATGTGTTTGCCTATAACAACACCCTTAAATTCTTCTAGTTCGTATTTTGTTGCTTGTTGATTCCCGATCCACACGTCGACATTCAAAAAGAATTTTAGAATAAAAGCTAACTATCATCAGTGATATAATAAATAACGATATAAAAACGCTAGGTAGATGAAAATCTAATGACTCATCATAGGCCGCAATAATGAATCCTCTAAAAAGCGAAAAAACTTGTTAGTTATTGGCATTGTCAACTTATATGCATCCACAAACACACATAGGTTAACATCAACATTAACCTAAAGTAAGTTGTTATTAGTTATCTGATTATGTAATAAAATTTGAAAAACTTTATGACAGACATAACGCTCCAACTCCATATAAAAGCTCACCCATTTCCCAATCTACCGTTACACACAATAAAAATATAAAAAATAACCCCATAATCAAACAATCAATTACTTTGTAATCTTGTATCGATCCTCTGTAAATAAAAATACACCCAATCCCCGTTAATGCACAATCAATAAACTTCCAAACGCCCCACCCTATCACAAAACACACATTACAGTAACTCAAGGCCTCAAGCCACGTGCCTTCCACGTGTCTCTCCAGATTCAACAGACCACACCAACTTCCAAAAATCCCCAATTCCATTCACTAAAACAATAACAATAATCCATCCCCAAATCATCTTCACAATCCAAAACCCTAATTCACAGACTGCAACCCTGGAGCAGCTAAAAACCATCGGCCGTGAGCTCGCCATGGGATCCCAGGGCGGCTTCAACCAGTCAAAAGAGTTCCTTGACCTCGTCAAGTCCATCGGCGAAACCCGCTCCAAATCCGAAGAAGACCGGATCATTCTCCACGAGATCGAAACCCTTAAACGCAGAGTCAACGATCCAGACATCCCCAAGCGGAAGATGAAGGAGTACATCATCCGCCTCGTCTACATCGAGATGCTCGGCCACGACGCCTCCTTCGGCTACATCCACGCGGTTAAAATGACGCATGACGACTCGCTGTTGGTTAAACGGACTGGTTATTTGGCGGTTACGTTGTTTCTGAATGAGGATCATGATTTGATTATTCTGATTGTGAATACGATCCAGAAGGATTTGAAATCGGATAACTTTTTGGTCGTGTGTGCCGCGTTGAACGCGTGCTGTAAGTTGATTAATGAGGAGACTGTGCCTGCTGTGATTCAGCAGGTGGTGGAGTTGTTGGGGCATCAGAAGGAAGCGGTGAGGAAGAAGGCGGTCATGGTGTTGCATAGTTTTCATCAGCGGTCGCCCGCATCCGTGAATCATCTTGTATCGAATTTTCGGAAGGTCGGTGCTTTATTGTTGGTTATCGAATTTTCGGAATTTTCGGATAACTTTTTAAAAATACAATTTTGAGTAATTCTATTGTTTTTTGAATAGTTTTGGGAATGATAAGATTGCTTTGGGACGCTTTCGAACTAATGGGGCGAATTTTGTGTTTGAAATGGTATATTATTGTTAAATGCATTGCATTTATTAGTTAGCTTGTCGTTTTAGGGTCAGTTTACCTAAGAAACTGAATCAAGCTTGTCTGAAAGGGGAAGATTTTACATGATATCCTGTATTCTTGGCTTAAAAAGAGTGTATACTGTATACAACCTGATTCATCTTTCTAGTTAAAAAACAAAGTTAGCTTTAAAAAATGTTGGCTCTGCTAGTGCCAAAGTGCCAGCCTAATACTTTTATTGAGTTAAAGGCTAAAAACTTAGCCTAGAATAACACAACTACTCAAATAACCGGCAAATGATTTATAACAGCTGAATCTATAAATTGCTCATATTTGTCGTATGTGCTTCTTTTTGATTATGTATAACGCATTGAGTTGAGTTATGAATGACTACGGGTGCCATTAAATGCACTCTGCTAAGTCTTTTTGCGTCGACCTTTTATTATATTATTATTTTTCGTTACTGGCAGCATTCTTTACCGTTGAAAGTTCATTTTGTGATGATATCATGATTTCCTGATTTTTGATTTGTATATTTTCCATTTTGCAGAAACTTTCTGATAATGACCCTGGTGTGATGGGTGCTACACTTTGCCCTTTATATGATCTTATCACAATAGATGTAAATCCTTACAAGGATTTAGTTGCAAGCTTTGTGAACATTCTTAAACAAGTTGCTGAACGCAGATTGCCAAAAACTTACGACTATCATTCGACACCTGCTCCTTTTATACAGGTATGCACTTCAAGTAGCCCTACGCGTAGGTACTTTCTAGCTCTATTCTTAGAATATGTGATTCCTCATTTCTTAAAAAAAGAAATATTCCTTTTTCGGTTGATCGTTATGGGATGCAATAATTTTCTCTTCGATGAGTTTTCGGTTCTACTCTACTTTTGTTGCTCATTAGTAATATTACTTGAATTAGTAACTTTGTTATTGGCCTACAAATCTTGATTTGCTTTTTGATCAATAGCCAAACATTTTTATGAACTACATGCCAAGTCAAATATTTATATTGCAGTTGTTTCTCGGATAGGAGTGTTAATTTTATTTGGGTTTTTTAGTTTCTCATGTTCTGTTTGTTTTCTTGGGATCAAAGCTTGATGGCGTTAAATGTAAGGTGGAACTTGGAAGCTAGATCAGATATATGATTTACTAGATATATTGATTACATTACTACTTGTGTGCCTAACTTTAACTGCAAGCTTGGGCACATCTTTAATAGGAGTGCTTTTGGATGTGCTCCGTTTCTTTTTTCTCAATCGGAAAACATTCATAAGCAACAAAAAGCTTAACAACTGTTTTAGACATAGTTAAGGCATACTAAAACGGAACTTAAAACGAATTATCCTTCGACCAAGAAGCAAATATAATGAACCTCTAGGGCACTACACACGAAGAGAGTTCAACATTAACTTTTATCGTAGGCCAACTCCTTTTTGTATGCACCATTTGTGCACCACATACACTGTGTGAAGATTATTAGTTATCAATTCTAGAAATTAGTTTAAAATGAACTTTCAATTTGTAATTGACGTATTTAAAAAGAACCGAACTAGATAAGCTCTTTGAAAATGATTGATCGAGTTCCTAGAGCGTATCATGCTGCTTGCTGCAAATTTATATATATCTCTTCACTTACTTTTGGTATTCATTTTAGTACAATCATTTGTTATTGTTAATTTCTTTGAGATGATGGATCCACAAGGGTCGCTAGTTCTAGTACTATTCAAGGATAATGGATCATGAGAAGTACATTTGAACATAGTTAATGTGCTTAGCACTATTCAAGAATAATAAGATGGGTCAGCAGTTCTATTATTAGCTGAGAAGTTGATGCTTTGGAGTTTGGTGGTGTAGTTCTTCTAAGGCGCTTAAGGGTGTGCACCCGCACCTAAAGCCAAATCAACGATATCCTCAAATTAGTAACCATCGCCATGAATTCATAGGGATACTAGAAAATAGTCAATGGTTCGCGGTATGCTCCGGTACGGGAATGTGGAACGGGATCGCAATTCGCTAGGCCCCTAAAATTCGGTACGAGAGGGGTAGGCTCATTTCCGGTTGCTCCGATACGTTGTACCACATTATGTGGTACGATGTGCCAGTTAAACTGGTGCTATAAACGAAATGAATAAACAATAAGCTAAATTAAAAGAAATAATATATATTTTAAATATCAAAACACTGATTTTTTTTACATTAGTCACATGCCTCTATTAATTCGGTCCTCCCTTTGAAATTTTCTTTTAAGTATAAGAGAAATATTGGGCTCACGTAAATATAAAAAGGCCCGCCATTAATTTTTAAAATAACCCACTTCACCCTATAAATTAGGTTATTTATTCCCTTCTTCTTATTTATCCGATTGCTCTGCAAAGCCGCTTTCAACAAATTTTCTGGCATGTCAGCTCCCTCTTCTAATCGTATCTACTCTTCTTTTATAACGAAAATAAACTGGAACGCCAGATTTATGCTTGGAAACGCGACCCCGAGCTATCCAGGAACGCAATCGTACCTGGCAAAAATTTGGACACATTAGGAAAAAAGGATATTAAGATATTTGATATATCAGGCATGCTTAATATATTATTGTGCAATAACTTTCTTTCTTTCTTTGGTTGGTTTAGATGTGAGTTTACATCTATAAACTCACCACCTTTAGAATTTCTGATTCTCAGTATTCACTTACCGCTTACACACATCCCATAAATAGAAAGGCATTATTCAAGGTTGTATCTACGTCTATGGATTAAAATTCTCAATCATACTATGTTAGTAACTAGGCATGACTAGAACGTATGCAAAAACAGAGGTATGATTGTAATTGTATAAACTACTATGTATCTAATAGTAATGGACTCTGAAACTAAGCAGTTAATGCGGAAAAATATCGGATATCGGTCGAGGACTGATATTTGAGATATCGGTTATCACGGTGGGATATCGGTAATTTTAATATCATGCATAATTTATATATATAGCACTTTAACACTAATAGTTCAGCATACTCTCCTACTATTAACAAATTATCCTTTTGCAACTTGCAAATCACTAACAATTGTAGCAAGTAGGAACTGATTAAGACTCAAAACACCAGTATTAAACACTAAAAGTTGAAAATTAGGACTCAACACTGATATCGGGAAATCGGGAATATCGGTGAAATATTGGTCAATATCGCCAATATTATCGGTACCGATATTATGACCGATATTTCACATGAGGAACGATAACCGATATACCACCGAGATTGACTGCATAGCTCTAAAATAAAATCTAATTGCAATTCTAGTTGTAAGAATATAAATATGAAGGACAAATAGAGGAAATTCATGTTCTATATTTTGTTAGAATAGCTGTAAGGATGTGCTGTATGCCTATTTTCTTATCTTGACCAGCTGGAACTTGCAAACTTTTTTGATTTTAACTTTAAATCAATCATCTAAACACTGCACATGCCCTATTTTTATCCATTTCATATGATCTCGACATCTTAACATATTTGGTAAGAAACATACATGCAATGCCCGATGCATATCTGACTTCTTTTTTACTGGATTTATACCCAAATCAAATTAAAGTCATGCATCTTCGATTGGATGTGCTCTTTATCATCATCTTACCATTCCTTTTACCGGATAAACTGTAGTATTAAAATTTTCATATCTAATACATGCACAAGATAAGGGTTTTGAACTTTCCTTGAATCTCAGTTTTTCATTTCCCTTTTTTTTCCACTGCTTAATCCAGCCATGAATAATCAAACTTGAATTTACACTTCGATTTATCCAGTATATGTTTAGTTCAACATGGATTACAAAATAATAAAAATAGTAAAATATGCCTATCAACTGACTTGAACAATATATTTCGCATCCCATCAACTTGCAATATCACATTTACACAGAACTTTTTACCTTGTAACATACCCGACGTGCTACTTGATACATATAAAAAGATTGTGACGCAGGTTTCACACGACGCCGTTCACATGGACGATAACAAACTCTAGATGGAGTTGTAGGAACGTAGGCCAATATAATTGATTATTACATGTGTGTCCAATATATGAAGTAGTTTTTTTTTGGTGAATTGTCATCACTGTTATAAAGCAAGTCTTTGTAGATAATTCCTTGCTCATTATACTTATGGTTATTATACATAAAATTTTCTGTGTCTGTTTTCTTAACTTTATGGAAAAACTGTATAAACTAGTTCTTTATCTTCTATTAGATTTACATGTAATTTTGATTTATTGATATTATTACCTCATGTTGGATTCTTTAAAAACAAGTCGTAATTTTTGTCATAATTATCTCTTTTCAATATCAGATTAAGTTGCTAAAAATCTTGGCATTACTTGGTAGTGGCGACAAAAAGTCCAGTGAGCAAATGTATACAGTCATCGGGGACATATTGAGGAAAAGTGACACAGCTAGCAACATAGGAAATGCCATTATTTTTGAATGCATATGTTGCATCTCTTCAATACAACCGAGCCCCAAGTTATTGGAATCAGCTGCTGATGCAATCGCCAAATTCCTCAAGGTGTTTCCTTACTTCTATACTTTCTATAAACTATAAAAGTTTAGGTTTTTTTAAATATATGCTAAGTCTTATATGAAAATATTTTTTCATTTTAGGGTGACAGCCATAATTTGAAGTACATGGGTATCGATGCTCTTGGTCGATTGATACGAATAAGTCCAGAAATTGCTGAACAACATCAACTTGCTGTGATTGATTGCCTAGAGGTCAGTACTCGGTTAAATCAATAAATATTTGTTTATCTAGTTTGGAAATAAGATTAAAGGGCAATTCATATGTACCCCTACAAACTTGGAAAATATCATATATGACAATGCAAAGTAAAAGTATTGTAAATGCACTTAAAAAGTAGTTAAAATCTCAAATGTAATCAATTCATTAAAAACAATTTATAAGTGGCCATATTACTCTTATTTTTCTAAAACTTTAAAATGTCATATATGCCCATCTTTAACTTCAAAAACTTTTTTAAGAAAGCGAGACAACGCTTCAATTCTCTTGCTTGTCGTCAACATTGATCAAATCCAAAAAAAAAAAGTTTGAACATATATAATGGAAAGGGGTAGGATGGCCATTATGTAAAAGTTCATTAATGCTTGGTATATATGATATTTTTAATTTTGGTTTGAGTATATATTTTCTAGTAATATATGAAATCAATCTTAAGATTAATTACTTGTTGATGCAGGATCCGGATGACACTCTAAAGAGGAAAACCTTTGAATTGCTTTATAAAATGACAAAGTCCTCCAACGTGGAAGTGATAGTAGACCGTATGATTGATTACATGATTAGCATCAATGATAGTCATTATAAAACTGAAACCGCATCAAGATGTGTGGAGCTTGCAGAGCAATTTGCTCCCAGCAACCACTGGTTTATCCAGGTATACACTTGCATACACATTAAGATGACATTTTCATAGATTTGTTTTCATGAATTTAAAGTTTTATTTTCTGGATTTACAGACTATGAACAAAGTTTTCCAGCATGCTGGGGATTTAGTGAACCCGAAAGTGGCTCATAATTTGATGCGGTTGATTGCTGAGGGATTTGGAGAGGATGATGATGCAGCAGATATTCAGTTGAGATCATCCGCTGTATGTATTTTCTAAATCATGTGACACCCTTTATTTTTATTTCACATATATTTTTAAGATACGGGATATATTCTTTTGGTTTTGTAGGTGGAATCTTACCTGAAAATAGTTGATGATCCAAAACTTCCATCGGCATTTCTCCAGGTATGTTTACGTTTCATGATCATTTTGATGTGGACATGGTTAACACATTATTTCTTTTTAAATCTTATATATTAGTTTGACAACAGGTTATATGCTGGGTATTGGGTGAATATGGAACTGCAGATGGTAAATATTCTGCTTCCTACATTAGTGGCAAGCTATGTGACGTGGCAGAAGCACATTCGGGTGATGATGCTGTTAAGGTATGCTTACTAGCTTTATGAACAAATAAGCATTTTGAAGGCATATATTGCTTACTAGCTTTTAGCCCTGCTTGCGGTGCGCACATATGATGTATATATGTGTGAACCCTCGGGTGGGCAAAAGTGAAATTGCACTAATTTTGACGTTATTTTACTAATCTCGTGAAAATAACGTTAAAAGTGACGGACGGTTAATCAGGCATCATGTAGTGGCGTTGATAGCTGAAAGATAAGGGTACATGCACCGATCAGCTGGTGTCCCGATGATTGAGTGCTATGTGCCTTATGTCCAAGGCTTGATGCAAAACTACTATCGAGCCGGGGGTCTCACCGGAAGCAGCCTCTCTATCCCTATGGGGTAGAGGTAAGGCTGCCTACATCTTACCCTCCTCAGACCCTACCATAGCTTTGCTATTGGTGGGATATACTGAGTACGATGATATTGCTTACTAGCTTTATGAACAAATAAGCATTTTGAAGGCATATATTGCTTACTAGCTTTATGAACAAACGGCGGATATTGTTTTCTTTGAACATAATGACTTACTGTTCTCTGCAATTTTGAAGGCATATGTAGTGACAGCACTTATGAAAGTATATTGTTTTGAGAAAGCAGCCGGAAGAAAAACGAGTTTATTACCAGAGGTCAGTAAATGTTTACCCGAGTTTTTAAAAATTTTCCAAAATACAAAAGTAATTGAAAGTTAAGAGTTTTCATTTCTTGTTGTAGTGCCAATCATTGCTAGAGGAGTTATCAGCATCTCACTCAACCGATCTCCAACAACGTGCATATGAATTCCGAGCAATCCTCGATCTGGATGCCAATGCCATAGAGAATATAATGCCATTAGATGCAAGCTGTGAGGATATTGAGGTAACCTTTTGTGAGTGTTAAATTATTAATCCTAATTTCAAACACAATGACTTAATATCTTACCAATGTCTACATGCAGATCGATAAAACGCTTTCGTTTCTTGATAATTATGTCCAGACGGCATTAGAACAGGGGGCTGAACCGTATATCTCCGAGAATGAACGATCTGGAACTCTAAATATTAGCAACATTACAAACCGTAGCCCGTATGAACATCCAACTCATTCTCTTAGGTTTGAGGCTTATGAGGTTCCAAAACCTGTGGTTCCCACTAAACTACCCACAGCGGATACTTACCCTACGGAGCTAGTACCTGTATCTGTACCAGAGTCGTCTTATCAACCCACCTCGTCTTCAGGACCTGATGTGGGCTCGGTCTCGGGCTCGAATGAACTGAGGTTACGTCTTGATGGGGTTCAAAAGAAGTGGGGTAAGGCCGCTTACTCATCCTCTTCATCTTCATCCGTCTCAAACTTTGATTCGCGTACGACCACGGTTAACGGTGCAACACAACCGGATCACGTAACTGCTAAAGCACGTGAATCGAGGCAGCCAGCGGTTGAGGTTTCAGAAGAAAAGCAAAAGCTGGCTGCATCACTGTTTGGGGGTAAAACTGGCAAGTCTGAAAGGAAGCAATCTGGTAGTGCTGCGGCTCACAGTAAGGTTTCAAGAATTACCAATCATGGAGAAGATAAAGTGCAGCAGCCCACAAACGTGACTGCAGCAGTTCAGCCGCCTCCACCCGACTTGCTTGATTTGGGTGAACCAACTGGTGCTGTGAGTAGTTACTCTTCTGTTGCAGACCCGTTTAAACAACTGGAAGGTCTTCTAGATTTGAGCCAGGATGGTAATGCTGGTACAGCCAGTTCAAGTGGTCCTGATCTTATGGCTCTTTATTCAGAGCCATCAGGTCAGAACCTGAAAGACAACATGACCGGTGCACCAAATCCAAGCAACCAAGCCGCATCACTGACTAAGGGTCCGAACCTGAAAGATGCTTTGGACAAGGACGCACTCGTCAGGCAAATGGGTGTGAACCCCACAAGCCATAATCCTAATTTATTTAGTGATCTGCTCGGTTGATTAGTTTTAATAAGACAAGCTTTAAATATTGGAAGCTGAACTTGCACAGGGGAAGGTTTGTTTAAAAGATTAAAAGAGAATAGAAGGAGAAACATGTGTGATCAGGCTGTTCGGGTGAGTGAAGTAAAGATTTGTGTTTTTTGAGTTTTATAAGTTGTGTATTGTCGAGATTTGATGGTCGGTCGTTTTCGTTTACTTAATGGGAGAGAAGTTATTGTATCTTAGGGAAACGATTGTTTTTGTTTCTTTATGCTGAAATATGGTGTATATTTTGCCTGATCAACTTTCACAAGCGATTGATGAGTAGATGTGTAGGAGGTTGTATGTCTTGGACCTAGAGGTGCACAGATGAGTAGATGTGTAGGAGGTTGTATGTCTTGGACATAGAGGTGCACAGGTTGTCTTGGACCTAGAGGTGCACAAAATACCTGGTTCCGGACCCAACCCGGTGTTAGGATTAAACGCACACACGAAACCGAACACACACACGAAAGCAATAAACGAACACGAGGATTTAACGTGGTTCGGTCTAAACTGACCTACGTCCACGGGTGGCAACTAGGTATATCTTTATTGAGTGACCAAATATTACAAGTACATAATGTTGTTTATATAGAGACTGAACTAGGGTTAGTAAATTATTATGCAAGAAATCTAAACCGGGCCGGGCTTGGGCCCGACCGCCCACACCCGTCCTCTTTTGACTTCATATAATAAACCGGGCCAACAAGGCCTACGAACCCAACAATCTCCCACTCGGAGGCCTTGAGTACTCCCGTCTGCACTCCTGATTGTACTTCTGTAATCTGAACATTAAACTTCTTCTAGTTGCCACCGCCTTCTCATCAATTAACCTGAAGGCCCGTTGAAGCTCCCCGGAGCTCCAACATGTCAGTCACGGCTAAAACTGCCCCTGACCCGTTCTCTGTCCCTACCGGCTCCCACTGTAACGAACTACCGGATCCTGAGATAACCTGAGAACAAACACTCTCCATATTCAGCAAGTAATTCATTGGAGAGACTTTTACAGCTGGAATACTGGTTTTCTTAATCCACTGTCGACCTGGAACTGTAACTGAAACACGACCTGTGCTCCCACTGTCACGATGTCCCCCAACTGATTTAACCTTCCTAGCTCGTTCATCCTGAATCTTCACTTTGGCTCTGGGTTTGTTACTTGCAAAACGAACCTTCTTCTGCCCACGAGATTCTGTGAACCGGATTTTGTCTTTCACCAAAACTGGATCCACTCCTTTCGATGACATGCCGACCATATACAATGAACCCATTTTCGTGCCACGAGCAACCATAAGATTCCCTTTGACTACTTTCCACTGCCCATTCCCGAACTTAACATCGTGCCCTTGGTCATCCAACTGCCCAACTGAAATCAAACGTTTCTTCAAACTTGGAATAACCCTCACGTCTTTCAAAGTCCAAGAAGTACCGGCTGAAGTTATCAAATCAACGTCTCCCATACCCGTAATCTCTAAAATATCATCATTCGCTAGTCGAACCTTTCCAAAATCCCCAAATTTAAGATTCTTCATCGTATCACTACAGTGAGTGGCATGAAACGATGCACCAGAATCCATCACCCAAGCATCAACGCTACTCTCAACACTACAAACCAAAGCCTCATCACTACTGACCCCGTCATCTGTGTCGTCTTCTGTAACGTTCACCTCTTTCTTACCATTCGGACACTGATTCCTGAAGTGTCCTTTCTTTTTACAACCCCAACATTCAATATCCTTACGAGTCTTAGACTGACTCCTCTTCCTGCTCCCACTGCCTCGCTGTTTTCCCCTACCTCTACCTTCTGTGACTAGCATATTGCCTGATGATTCACCTGAACTTCTGTGTCTTGAATCTTCTCCCAGAATCAGATCTCGAATCCCATCGAAAATAATATTTGTAGACGAACTACAAACTGCAGTCACTGTTTGCGACCAACTGTCGGGCAAAGAGGATAATAACAAGAGGCCTTGAACTTCATCATCAAACTTAATGTCAACTGACACTAAGCGGGACAAGATCGAATTAAGATTATTGATATGAGTTGTAACTGACCCACCCTCTTTCATTCTTGTTGTCACTAGCTCTCGGATAAGATAGACTTTATTCGCTGCCGAAGGCTTCTCATACATGTTGGATAGCGCCTCCATCATACCACGTGCTGTGGTTTCTTTCATGATGTTAAACGCCACATCTTCCGACAACGACAATGTAATACAAGCCCTAGCTTTCTTGTCTAACTTCTTCCAATCTGCTTCTGACATCTTTTCTGGTTTTTCATCCTCAAACACTACATCCAAGTCTTTCTGACAAAGTAGTGCCTCAATCTGCATCTTCCACCAACCGAACTTCTGTCCGTCAAACTTCTGTATCGAAAACTTTCCGTCTTCTGCCATAACAATGACTAAAACGAAAAACTGGATAAAAAACAGAGACAGACACAGCAACACGAGCCTGAACTTAACGACTGTTCTACTGAACTCTGTTAAAAATCAACCTATTTAAACCGCAGCGGAAATACGAACTGTAAATCAGAAAACAGAAACTTTAACCGAAACGATAAAACCTGACAAACGCGGTTGGCACTGGTTCTCCGTTTCTTTAAACGACTTCTTCTGATTGACAACGGTTCTTCAATAAAAAAAGGATCTTGATTCAACTATTCTTGGCTCGTATTTTGCAACTATGATCTTGACCCAATATTATTTATGGGCTAAACTACCCAAACTTTGGTCCACACAATTAATCAAATTAGGGCCTGCTGCCCTTATAATTTAAAAGCCCAAAAAAAAACTGATCTGGTCTAACTCCTAAGCCCAAACACAACTTCAATTGAACGTGGCTAAATGAAAATAAATATGTGGTTCAAACAAAAAAAACTAGGTCAACACTTATCTTGATGGCGGCTGTGGACACTATGGTATTTCACCAAACTCAATTGTTTATTCTCAATCCAACAAGCCCTTAATGTCTTTCTTGTTCACGAACACACTGCTCCTGCCCTAAACCTGACCAGACGGTCCTCAGATCTCAGGCGAGCGTAGTGTATAACTGCTTCCAAACAGAACCAACAAAAAAAAACGCAGATCGCGCGGGCTAGGTTTAGTAGCGGCGAAACGACGGCGGAACCCCTAACGGCGATCGGAAAACCGTAGGCGGCGGCGGAACCCTAGCGCAGTAGGTGGCGGCGGCTGGATGGTTTGGCGGCGACTTGACTGGTTCCTGTGTTCTTCGTGTGATCTCGAACCTAAGCTCTAGATACCACTTGTTAGGATTAAACGCACACACGAAACTGAACACGACACGAAAGCAGTAAACGAACACGAGGATTTAACGTGGTTCGGTCTAAACTGACCTACGTCCACGGGTGGCAACTAGGTATATCTTTATTGAGTGACCAAATATTACAAGTACATAATGTTGTTTATATAGAGACTGAACTAGGGTTAGTAAATTATTATGCAAGAAATCTAAACCGGGCCGGGCTTGGGCCCGACCGCCCACACCCGTCCTCTTTTGACTTCATATAATAAACCGGGCCAACAAGGCCTACGAACCCAACACCCGGAACCGGTTCCTACCCTACCTGTGGGTAGGACTTGATATAGGATTTCTCCTCAAAGCCGCACCCGGAACCGGAACCGATCCGGACCTGGTGGAACCGGAAATACCTGGTCAAAACCCAGCCTTACCCGAAACACGAAAAAAAACCGGAACCGGTTCCTACCTGGACCTGGTTTTTGACTTTTGTTGATCATACCCGGTCCGGCTTCTAAAAATACCCGGTTTGTGTACGTCTACTTGGACCCACTAGGCATGTTTATGACTGACGGGTTAACTTGTTTAACCTAGGCATGACATTTTTGTTTGTGGGGGGGGGGGGGGGTCAAGTTGTAAACGCGTTAGGTTGGTCAGTTGTATAAAATGGGTCTATTATATATATATAGGGTTAGTATCATTTAAGAACCCTTAATTTTTGTAAGAACTTTAAGAACTCATAATAATCCTTAGATTATTTGATCAACGGTTTAAAACAATAATGGCATGATTGTCATTATACTAATATTTAGAGAGAATTTAATATAGAAAAAAGGGCAGTTTAGGCTTATTAAAAAATAAGATAGAACCGTGAGAATTCTTTTCCTAAATAAACTCCCTATTTAAAGGAGTATAATAATTCTCTTTTTATTTTGTTTTGCTTCATTCAATCAAATCAAAACATATAACGTAATTATACATTATGAATGGCTAACACATTTTAAAGGAGTATAATAATTCCCTTAGTATCTTAACAATAAACATCAAACCATTTTCAAAAAAATAAATCTTTATTTGCTTGTTAGTTTGAAAAATAATTACGCATGTAAATAATTTATTCACGTGTTGTGTTGAATATTTACACATATGTATATACTTAACTTACACGTATGTAAAAAAATAATGTTACGTATATAAAACAAAGTTAGATACTATAGATTACATATATGTATATTAGACAAATATACATAATTGAAAAGTAAAAATTTACAAATATACATATATGTATTTCTTGAAGAATTTCATTTTTCAAATCTACAAAATTAAAAGAATTACATATATGCATTTTACTATATGTTAAAAAAATTGTAAACTATGTAACAAAATAATTTTAATTTTTGTTTCGAAAATGGCACTAATGGAGATTTATTATAGAAAAATTCAACGATATCATATTATCTTCCGTTCAAAAATTTCATATTAAATAAATTTATGAATAAAAAAGGTAAAGGATAATAATGACATAAGGAGATAATTAAGAAAACTCAAAAAGAATTGGTATAACTACTTATATACCTATTTTACTAAAATACCCTTGTATTAAAATGAAAAGAAAATGAAACAAGTTAAATGATTGATTATGGTTGGTTCTTAAAGTTCTTAAAAAATATTGAGTTCTTAGGCTGAGGGGTGTGGGGGGCGCGAGAGGGGGCGTGAGTGGGGGCGCCATCCAATAATATTGTGACGTGTGGCAGAGAGAGAAACTTGATAAGATGGGTGTTGGTAGTGGTGATAGCGCCCCGGGGCATGGTGTGGAGGTGCGCGAGAGGGGGCTCTGCGAGCGGTTTATTTTTTTATTTTTTTATAAATGTATTAAAAAAACGTATTATTAAAAAAACGGGTATAATATGTAGAGTATCCAAGAAATTAAACTTTTATAGGATCATTAAAACTTTCCAAAGTTCAAGGTTTATTTAACAATTATACTTTAATTTATGATTTAATATTATATGAAAGTCCAAGGGTTTAAGCTGTAAATATTTCAAATTATATTAAAATAAAATAATCCCCGCAGCCCCCTCCCCCTCAACATTTTTCCGGCCATCTGGATTTCCGGCGAAGCTCCGGCAGGCGCACAAAATTTTTTTTTTTAATAAAAACCGAGCCAACGGCTCTTTTCACGCATTTCCACACATCATTCACGCCCATTCCAGCCGCTACCCCCCCTTGCGCCTGCCTCGTTTTCAGCTCTCGCGCCCCTCTCGCGCCCCTCTCGCGCCTCGGTGGTGTGGTTCTCGCGCCCCGGGGCGCGAGGGTCCGGCCTCTTGCGCCCTTCCTAGCGCTCCACACCCCTCAGCCTTAAAGGAAGCCTTCCATATATATATATATATATATATATATATATATATATATATATATTCTTATTATATAACTTTTGATGAATATTAACTTCACATATCTATCTACATATTCTAATAAAGTAAAATAAATGTGAATACTTGTCATGTTTTGGTTAATTTTTATAATTTTTTTCTCTACAAAACTAATATACCCTAATATATGTAATAAATCAATAATTATTCACTTTTTTTTACACTATATTTATATAATATCTATATATTTTTATAAATATAAATATTAACATATTATTTTACTATATATTTCAAAATACTTAGTGAATTTCAAAAATCAACAACAAATCATGTTTCTCAAATGAAAATTGTTTCGGGTTTTTTGTGAAAGTTAAATTTGATTTTATGGGTCAAAAGTTGGTAAATAGATTGTTTGGTACAAGGTAACTACATTTAGGTCAAAACTTGTTACAGGTTAAAAACGAAAATTTTGAGTATTTTTAAAAGTTTGAGAATGCAAAATAGATTTATCGTCAAATTTGTTATGGGTTCAAAGTGTTGACTTTAAATGTCAAAAGTATGAAAGTTAGAATTTTAAACATGATTCAGGTTTCAAATTTATTTTTAAGGGAATTTTTTGAAATAATCAAAAGGTTCGGGATTTGGCAAATTGACTGTTTTTCCCTCAATTATTAAATTTAAGAAAAGATTGCGAACACTTTCGACATGCCACACCCATGCCTATCAATGCTTCTAACTTTTATCAAATTTGAAATATTTATGGCAACATTAATTTTTCCTTCAATGGTGATCAGAATGTTGTATAGGAAGCATGTCATCTAAAACTATGCTCAAATGAAATAAAATATTCAATGAATTGAATGGGTTAGCATGTTATTTTTTATGTTGTCATTATGACAAAGTCGAGAAGCCCTTTGAACTTATCAAATCTTTTTTTATGGTGTAGATCAGAAAAACATAGTTCTTGAAGAACATCCATTGCTACAATTTAATATCCTACTTTCCTTTGATGGGTGGTAAATTGATAAATATATGAATAAAGGTAGCGCCTCTTTTGTATTTAGGCTGAGTGGTTAGAACTATTATCGTATGAGAAGTTTTATTTTTGACATTGGTTCATAACCAAAATTCTTTCAATTATACATATATGACACCGCGAATGAATTTTTTAATAGAAAGAAGCATTCTCGGGTACGATTTTGCATCCGCATTTTTTTATTAAGTTCATTAAAAAAAATCATTTTATGATATAAATAAAATCAATTTATATACACATTGTATATAGACAAGCATAGATGTAATATATTTTTTTTATATACGCTATGTAATTATTTATTTTACTTATAATTTTATAATTTGAATTATCCCGAGTGTGACTATAATTTACAAAGACGAACTATGATAAATTTGGTGGGCTAATCCATCATCATCCAAATACAAAGATTCAAGGACTTGTATGTTGAGGCTATTATCAGTAGTACAATTCATGAACACTTCTAGATAGCACAATCCAAAACATCAATTTCCCCGAAAATGGTGGTGGCAATATTGGTGATACGTATCTTAACTGAAAGCATTTGGCAATGACGAAGTTGAGTAGCTTGATCAAGAGTGTGACACAACCCTCATGTGTGTTTTTCGCCACAATGGATGGTACTTGAGTGATATACACGTACCTAAATTGCATAACTGTAATAACAGTTATTAATACGTACAACAACCGTAAGTCAAATGTGTTAATTGACTTTTTAGAATCTCCATGATCTTTCATTGTCATCTTTATGCACGAAAGTGACACTAGAAACCGAAATTCAATTTTCCGATGTGAGGAAAAAAGAGTTGGAATTGATGAAATTTATTTTGCTTAAGACAAGTATGGCTCAAACAAGTATTTATAATGGTTGTGATTAACCTACCAGTCGTGGAAAAGAAGGAAACTTGCTAACCAAACTTAATGAATTGGTCAAGGCATTATATTCTTTTAAATATGATGGTATCTTTTAATCAACGAGTTATGTAGGCCCATGCAAAGCATAAATATTATATGCGAGACTTATTCAATTGCTAATTTAATATAACACATTGTGCCAAAAACTATTTAAAATCTACAGAGAAAGCCTAAGTTGTAATAGGTAGACCTCGTATTCACTTGTTATGACACTGCCACATCTTGTCTTCTTTTGAAACCCTGACCAACTTCCGCAAGTGATTGATGCATAGTAAGTATATGTCTTGAAGCCAACTCGGAATCTGTCAGTTGTGCTTGGTGGTGTTAGGTTAACCAAAACACGGCATATTTTTATTCGTGCAAAAATTGTCAACCATAACCTATACACACTTGAAATCATGTAATCCCAGCACATGAGTTTTAAAATGGGAGAAAAGTTGGTGTTTTAGGAAACAATTGTTTTCGTTTCTTTATGCCGAAAATATGGTGTATATTTTTCCTGAGTAACTTTCACACTGATTGATGTGTAGGAAGGAGGTTGTATGTTTTTGGAGCTGACTAGTAATATGGTCCCAAGTCATTAGAGGTGTCAATTATGTTAGGTTGACTGGTTGAATTATTTAACTTGAACATGACATGCATTTTTGTTAGTGCAAAAAATGTTAACCCTAACCCTTACACGCTTATAAGTTATAATCGTGTAACTCGAGCATGAAATGTTTAATCCATTTATGTAAACGTGCCAAGCAGGTTGGCAGATGGCAAACAAGTTGTAAACGTGTTGAATCAGTCTGATGGGGAATTTGGTCATTATAGAAAAGAAACATTAACTTCATATATAATTTACAAAGATGAATCATAATAAATATTGGGAGGCTTCATCAACATCCAAATACAAAGTTTCAAGGACTTGCTGTATATTAAGGTTATTATCAGTAGTGCAATTCATGAACACTTCTAGATAGCACAATCCAAAACATTAATTTCTCTGAAAATGGAGGTGGCAACATTGGCAATACGCATCAGAACTGAAAACATTTGGCAATAACAAATTGAGAAGCTTGATCGAGAGGGCAACACCACCCTCTTGTATGTATTTCACCACAATGGTTAGTTGTTAGTACTTGAATTATATGCTCATGACTGAAATGCACAACTATAATAACGGTTAATAACGTGTACAACCACAAGTCAAATGTTTTGTTGACTTTTGAGACCCTTCTTGCGTTCTTATTGTCATTTTTACGCTCTTAAGCGACATCAAAAATAGAAATTTATTTTATGTGTGCTGAAGAATTGGAATTGATTTATTTTGCTAAGATGAGTAGGGCTCTAACAAGTATTATTTAATTTATTTTTGCTAAGATGAGTAGGGCTCAAACAAGTATTTATAATGGCTGTGGTTAAATTAAGGGAAAATTTCTAAAATGGACTATTTGAAGAGAGAGGAAAAAAATTGTCCGTAAATCTTTAATATTTCCAAAATATCTTAAAAAGATTGACTGTGGCGATACTTTGGGTAGCGTTCCGATAGGATTTCTCAACAAATTAAAATCTGACACATGTAAAGAATCTGTCAAGCCCGGCCAAAAAGTTTAAAAAGTTGAGGGAGCCGCCAATATTTTCTCAACTATGCGTCTTGAGGAAAAAGTTTAATGAGAAAATATGGACGGCTCTCTCAATTTTTTTAAACTTTTTGGCCGGACTTGTCAAATTCTTTACACGTGTTAGATTTTAATTTATCGAGAAATCTCGTCGAAACGCTACCTAAGTGTCGCCTCGGTCCAGATTTCTTGGACATTTTGAGAATATTGAATATTTGTTAGCCATTTTCTTTTTCTTTATCTTCAAATGATCCATTTTAAGAAGGGAAAATTCTCAAAATAAGCATTTATGAAAACAAATTTCTAATTTTAGGTATCATTTATAAAGTTTTCCATAAATATGCATTATAAT